>NC_080833.1:4823172-4859628 GCF_030435755.1 Ochotona princeps | reverse complement strand
CTTGCAGAGTGACAGCGCGGCCGGCCAATGGCGAGCGGGCGCCGAGGGGGCGGGGCCGGGGCGGCCACTGGGCGGGGCCTCCGGCGCTGGGCAGGAAGTCGGGGCGGGGTGCGCGGAGACTAGGTCGGGGCACTCGGGGCGAGCAGGTCTTTCTCTCCTCGCACTCGCAGTGGTGTCTGCAGCACCCTCGGCTTCTCTCCTGCGCTTCGCAGTTGCAGCATCCAGGTGAGGACTCGGGGGCCGGGGAATGCTTGCTGAGGGAAGTGGGGGCGACAGGCAAAGCGGCCTTGGGTTATCGGGGGCAGCCCCGGTTGGACTGAGCATCGCGGCCCGTTAGCGCCCGCCCATCCAATCCTAAAATGGAGGAAGGGGCAGCAGCGTGGAGCCAGGCCCGGGAGGGATGCCCTGTCCCGCCACTGGGGCCATGCATGGGCCGCGCTCGGGGACCGCTGCGGGGCTGGTTCCCTCTGCAGCTCGCCCCGCCCCGGTGAGGCCGGCCCTGCTTGTTCTTTTCGCGCAGGATGCGCTTGCGGGACCCGAGCCCACGAGGCCCAGGGCGCGTGGTCGGCTGGCTGGGCCCCGGGCACCCGGCCAGCCCTGAAGACCTGCACAATACCTTTTCCAGCCCACGTGAATGACGAGGAACGCTTCACGTGCATAGCATGAGCTCAAGATTCGTGTTGGGTCACCGACCGGGCTGAGATGCGAAGTGGAAGTGGGGAGGGGCTGGGGGAGTCTGTCAGCACGCTGCAGAAGTTAGCAATTTGCGAAAACTGTAAAGATACAATTCTAAGCGAGAAGGTCAGAACAGATTTGCCTTTGTAGCAGCATAGGAGATAAAACTGCAATGCCTTTATCTTGGCTAAGGAATAAAACTCCGTTGTTATAAAGAACGGGCCTTGATCTCCAATCCTGAGACGGAGGCCGTTTGCAGCCTTGGAACCTTCCAGAAAAGGTGTCAGGGCCTGGGCGATGGATTTTTGGTGCCGAATGTGCCATCCTTTGCAAGTGGAGCTTCCTCTTTGGGCGCCCACCCCACCCTCCCCAACAGACAAGGGGAAGGGGTTTTCCTGGATGATTGCGGGTTTTCCCCTCGGTATTTAAAGCATCGTGCTAGATTCTTGTAGCCTTTAAAATGTGGCGAAGCACCCGCTGTTCGCGGGTGTAGGAGCTGAGCGGCCTAGGTGCTGCTGAGGTCCCGGGGCTCGGATGCAGGCACCTCAACCCACGTTTGCAGGGTTATGGCCCAGCGCCCCACTCGACATTGACTATCGGCTGACCTTGGATCTGGGTCCTCTTCCATTGCCAGCCAGCCCTCAGCTTCCCGCCCCCTTCCTTGCACCCATGGCCTGGTAGTGATTTCCCAGTGCGCACATGGCAAGCACTGGCCTGTGGGAGGGTCGGGTCTCGCCGCCTGGGCCGAGGCCCCGCGCTCATCACACTGCTTAACCTTCTCGACCAGCCTTTGTACACCCAGTCCAGGGACCTCTTGCCTGAATGAGCAAATGCAGGATAACGGTTCATGGAATGTGTAAACGGTTGTTCCCACAGAAAAGCACCATGTCTATTCTCAAGATCTGTGCCCGAGAGATCTTTGACTCTCGTGGGAACCCCACCGTGGAAGTTGATCTCTACACCTCGAAAGGTAGGTGCCACCTTACGGGGGGGGTGCCAACACACTGCTTGAACGTCCGATCCAGCTCACAGCCAGGGCCCCTGGGAAGGCACTGGAAGATGGCCCACAAGCTTGGGCCCCTGGATCCCTCCTGGCCAGACTGCTCTGGTGCTGCAGCCATTAGGGGAAAAACGGATTCCCCGTTCCTTTGCCTCCCAGATAAGTAGACTTTTGAAAAAAAATGAAAACGTGTTGGAAAATGATGGAGGGATGTTTGAAAAAAGATGAGAGATGGCCATGACGTCAGCCCTTGCAGTTTCCCTTAGTTCTTGCTCTCCAGGAGCTGTGTGGTCACCCAGCTTCCTAGTAGCGTGCTGGGAAGCAGCCATACCCAGGCCCTCCTGCCTTGCCCAGCACGGCCTAGCCCAGTCCTGCCTGTAGCATTTGCAGGGTAAGCCAGTGCCTGAACTATGTAACATCACAGTAGGCACGATGAGTGATTCCTGCACACATTGTGGTCTGCGCATGCTCATAGCTCGTGATCCTTTTTTGTCTTGCTGACTCTTGGCAGTGAGAACAGAACTTGGGGCCTGAGGGCTCGAGGGTCCGTGAGGTGGGGAGGCGAGGTTATGCCCAGGCAGGTGGAACTTAGGGGGTGTGTGAGGGCCCACAATGTCAGGCTAACCCTGGTCCTGGACTGTGGGTTGTTTTTGGTTGGCCCAGGAACCCCAAGGAGGTAGTTTGCCAAGTGAAACGCTGCAGGCCTAAGAGCTGCCCACCCCTGCCCTCCAAACACGGGGCCTCAGCTGTGTCGTAAATGGACCGGGCTGTGGTTGGAAAAGCGGCAGCTGTGGGCAGAGCTGAACTTCCCCAGGCCTGCAGGCCGAGCTGAGTCACTGCCTGACTCACGGCCTGGAGCCCGGGAAAGGAAGACTGGCCTCTGTGTCTACTCACTCCTAAGGAAAGATTGCAGAGGATGTCTACACTGCTCTCCCCCAAACTGGAGGTGCGCTCCCACGGGGCAGCCACACAGCTGGTTTTTGAGACGGGACGGTGTGATGTGAAGCTGTGCCCTGCACTTTTGTCTTGCTCCCCCTCCACCCACCCTGTTGGTCAATTTTCCTTTGGGTAGAGCACCCCACTGAGTTAAAGCGGGCGAGCTATCAGTTCCTGTTCAGCTGATTATTTTTTTCCCTTTCTAGCTCAACACAGCTACTAGAATGCCAGCAATCCCTTACATATCCTGTTGGGCACAGGCAGGTGAAGGCATCCATTGCAGGCTGCCAGCCTCTAAGTGCCTCCCTGTTCCCAAGGGCCACAGATACCGCCCCTGCTCCTGCAGAGAAAATCTGCAGCTTGCAGGTGGGAGTAATCTGCATTGCAGAATCCTAGAAACGTGACTGTGGGATAGGCAGTTGAGAGAAGAAAGTCATCACAGTGTTTGCTAATGCCGGCAATCTGCGCTGCTCCATGTACTGGTTCACTCTATGATGGCTACTGGGGAAAGGGTTGGGCCAGATGGGATGATACTGGGAATGGAGAACTCGACTTTGTTGGAATCCAAAGAGGCAACTTACCCCACTGTGCCACAGTGATGGCCCCTGTCGTTGTGTCTCTTCATTGGTTCTATTCCCTGCCCCATTCCAGGTCTTTTCCGAGCTGCTGTGCCCAGCGGAGCTTCCACTGGCATCTATGAGGCCCTGGAGCTGCGGGACAATGACAAGACCCGCTACATGGGCAAGGGTAAGGCTTGCAGTCGGCTTCTGCGCATCTCCCTGACCCTTGCCCATCCAGCTGCGGTGGGCTGGCATTGGGGAGTGGTCAGCCTGCCCACCGTCCTGGGCCACTGGAGTAGCGCTGCCCGGGCTGGCTTGCTCCTTCCTGTTGCAGTGCTCCAGGCTTCGGTGGAGAGGCCCAGGAGAGGCCTGTCCCCTTCCCCGAGTGCTCCTGAGGGTCTGCAGCATCTGCTCTGTGACTGGCCACCTCACATGCTGCGTTCCTGTTGACCTGTCCATGTCTGTTCACACCCTTGAACAGGGAAGCACATGAGCCCACCCTGCATGTGCTCCCAGTGGTGACATGGCCCCACAGACAGGGCTAACCCTTTGGAGGGCCCCTGTTATAAATAGGCCCTGTGCAGTGCTGAGTCTCTGAGAAGGGCTCAGAATGACTCCCTGGCAGGGGTGCCCTACAAGCAGGTGGGAGGCGCTGTGCCAGGGCTGGGGCTGCGGCCCTCAGGCCACGGCAGCCTTGCAGAGAGCTCTGTGTGCCCATGCCAGTGGCTGCTTTTGCCTGGCCCGGAGACCCCCGGCCTGTCTGCTGCCTTTCTCTCCCTGTCCACAGCCTGTTCTCTGAGCCTCTCTCTTCCTTCTCTGTCCATCTCGGCTGGGCAGGCGTCTCCAGGCCCGTTAAGTATATTAATGAGTTCCTGGCACCGGCCTTGTGCACTCAGGTAACCTGCCAGACATCCTGCAGCGTCTTTAGCTGCTGTCCAACTCAGTGCATGGTCTTGCAGACTAACCAGCCTGCTGCAGGGGCCTGTGAGCAGGGCGTGTGTGTGTGTGTGTGTGTGTGTGTGTGTGTGTGTGTGTCTAACCCATGGGATCCAAGGAGAGAGCACTCCAGCAGGGCCGGAAAGCCCTCCGCCTCTGGGGGTAGGGGTCAGGCGCCCACGGCAGGTCTCTGGGCTTTGGGCTTCTGGGTCAGCAGCCTCCAGCTCTCTAGCTACACTGCTCAGGCCTCTTGCTGAATTATTGGGTAATTTGATTTGATTGTTCCTTCTAGGTGTCTCAAAGGCTGTTGAGCACATCAATAAAACTATTGCGCCTGCCCTGGTTAGCAAGGTAGGCCTCCCGATACCTCATGTCGATCTCACCAGAGCGGGCCTCGGCCCGGGGGCTTTCCTGTCATAGAAGAGCTGGCTCCAAGGGCCGCAAGCCGCTTGGCTGGGGTCTCTGTCGTGCATGAACCTCATCCACGGGTGTTTTGGCACTAACCTGACCTTGGCATGTGTGTTCTGTGACAGCCAGAGGCCCACAGCCCTAACTCTGCCTCTGTTGGCATCTGCACTGTGCTGCAACTCATTCTTGTGAACTCTGGCACGTTCTACTGACTTTAGTTTTCAGTACATAAAATCTTGAGTATGTCAAGGTGGTGGCAGACCTGGCCTAGGTGGGACGAGGCTGAGGGCCCTAGAAACCCAGCCCCAACCCTAGCGGTTTTATCATCTGTTAGAGGCCTAATGTCCTGGGTGCAGTCCCTCTTGCACGGGTCTGGCCTGGGCCCAATGGCAGTGAAAGTCCTCTCTTTTGTCCCCATCCCAGGCAGCATACCTTGGCCTGTATGTGTGGCATTCAGTAATCAGTGCAAGCCTGGCTGGTCCCCACAGAGTGTTGCTTGTCACTTCTCTGCCCGGACACATTTTGGGCACCTCCGTGTCCTGTCCCTCTTCCCTCATAGGGCCTCCCTGGATGGCAGTAAGCCATGGGCCTTGTGGTTCCAGGCACTCCCGGGGGCGCTGGTAGCAGTACCTCCTCCCTGTTGCCTGATGTGACCTTGGGCGATGACCTCTGATGGCTGAGGGAAGTATAAAGCAGTTTTCCTCTTTGACGATGAAACAAACCAGTGTGAACAAGACTTTGACCTTGCCTAGTTACACAGTTCTGTAGATGGCGCGCAGGAGAGTAAAGTTGCAGACAGTGACCTCTGCCCTTCCAGACCTCATCCCCCTTGTCCCCCACCCCCTTCTCCCAGAAATTGAACGTCGTCGAGCAGGAAAAGATAGACCAGCTGATGATCGACATGGACGGGACCGAAAACAAATGTGAGTTGCCTGAGGTGGAGTCAGCTGGAAGGGGGTGGCCTTTGGGGAGTGAGCCAGGTGGTAGGGGGCTGGTCCAGATAAAGGTGCTCCGTAGGAAGCAGCTGTGGCCTTCTGTTGCAGCCAAGTTTGGTGCGAATGCCATCCTGGGGGTGTCCCTTGCTGTGTGCAAAGCCGGTGCCGTGGAGAAGGGGGTCCCCCTGTACCGCCACATCGCTGACCTGGCTGGCAACTCGGAAGTCATCCTGCCAGTCCCAGTGAGTAAAGGGGGAATTCCCATGCCTGGAGGTGAGGGGATTTTGCCCCCCACACAGCAGCCAGTGGGCAGTGGGAGGACCAGAGACCAGCCTCCTCTGTCCTGACCGCCCAAACCCAGCTGAGGGCAGACATTGGGTTCTCTGCCTTGGGCAGCCCCTGTGCTCTTTGCTCTTGAACATGGGACACAGCCGCCTTGTACCCAGGTCCTTATGAGTGGGCAGAGTAAGTTTCTGCAGTCCTTGAGAGAGACCAATGGGGCATTGCACAAGCCACCCTTGACCTTGCTGGGCTCAGCTGTAAAGGAATACCGAGCAGGGGATGGGCTGCCAAGGGGGTCTGGCCCTGGGCCAAGCCTCTGTGCCCTCCTCCCACAGGCCTTCAACGTCATCAATGGTGGCTCGCACGCCGGCAACAAGCTGGCCATGCAGGAGTTCATGATCCTGCCCATCGGAGCAGCCAACTTCCGGGAAGCCATGCGCATTGGGGCTGAGGTCTACCACAACTTGAAAAATGTCATCAAGGAGAAATACGGCAAGGATGCCACCAACGTCGGCGACGAGGGCGGGTTTGCTCCCAACATCCTGGAGAATAAGGAAGGTATATGCGCAGACAAGCCTGAGCTGGGCAGCCAGGGTGCTTTCCCTGCTCGCACCTGTGTCTCGGAACAGGGTCCCGAGGAGCAGGAACTGCTTCTGAAATTTAGAAATTTCCTTCCCCAGTTTGACTTCTGCTTGGGCAAGCAAGGCGAAAGGTCAGAAGCATAACGCCATGTTCTGTGGCTTTTGAGGCAGACAAGCGAAGGAAGGAAATAACCCAGCATGCTTTCGGCTCGTTTTTGGGCTCCGTCTTGGTGGAGAGAAAGTAGGCTTTGGCCCTGGGTTAGCCTGACGGCTCAGGGAAGCTCGGCACAGAGGGGAGCCGAGCACCTGAGGCCTGGCCTGCACACAGCACCATGCAGTAGAAGGCAGGACACAGAGGTAGTCTGACCTGCCAGGTGTCCAGGCTTCCTTCAGGGAACCCAGGCACTGGTGTCAGCCGCTCACTGGAATTGTCTTGACCGACAGTGCTGCTCCTGGGCACCAGGATGGGGCCTTGTGCTGGTGCAGTGGGGCCGTCCCTGGTCAAGGGGATCGTGCCCAGTGACAGAAGCAAAAGGCTGGCCTCTCCACCCTGTGGTGGGCATCTAGCACCCTCTGGTACAATCGCGTGTGGCAGCTGCATGCCCACATGCCAACTCAAGCTGTCGTCCCCCCACAGCCCTGGAGCTGCTGAAGAACGCCATCGCAAAGGCCGGCTACACGGATAAGGTGGTCATCGGCATGGACGTGGCCGCCTCCGAGTTCTTCCGATCCGGCAAGTACGACCTAGACTTCAAGTCTGCAGACGATCCCAGCCGCTACATCACACCCGACCAGCTGGCCGACCTGTACAAGTCCTTCGTCAAAGACTACCCGGGTAAGTGTCCTGTGGCAGCAAGGGCAGCAAGGCCACTGAAGGGGTTTCACACCACATGCCTATTCCCAGAGTTTTGGGCCTCAGATGCCAGCAATGACACCTCCTGCTTGGCAGGTGCTGGAGTGGTGTGCACTCGCTGTAGAGCCAAGGGTGGGCCTAGGAAATTCAGCACCAGCCACCTGCCACTGCTCCCCTGCTCCCCTGCTGTGAGCTCTGCATCACAGTGACCACAGGCTGGGGACCCTGAGCTATTTTACACAAGAACATGGAAGCAGGTGGCTTCATAATGTGTCCCATGGCACAGTGGAGGCGCAAGGATTGTGGCCGGCAGGTTTGCATGATCCAGGTTGGGCCCCGACTCCCACCTCGGGTCTTGGTGCCTGCAGTGATCCAGGGTGGGCACAGTTGGTGCTGCAGCACTGGATGCAGGTCAGGTTTCCCAAGATCCCCAAGCTGGGTGGCTTTGGGCCGTGCTGCAGCAGTGGCTGGTTGCTGCGTTTCCAGGAGAGGCCTGACCTTTTAGTACTCATGTTTCCTTCACCCAGTGGTGTCCATCGAAGACCCCTTTGACCAGGATGACTGGGAAGCTTGGCAGAAGTTCACGGCCAGCGCGGGCATCCAGGTGGTAGGGGACGATCTCACCGTGACCAACCCAAAGCGCATCGCCAAGGCCGTGGAACAGAAGTCCTGCAACTGTCTGCTGCTCAAAGTGAACCAGATTGGCTCTGTGACCGAGTCCCTAAAGGCGTAAGTGGCACCCACGTCCTGGGCTCCCAGCGTTGGGTTACACAAGAGCTCCAGGTGGCATTGAAGTAGGCAGTGGCACAAGGGGGTTTGAGGGTCCCACCCTGTCTCCTGAGCAGCTGGCTGGACTTCATGGGTCATGCATTCCCTGGCCTGTTCTGGTCTCTAGGTGCAAGCTGGCCCAGTCCAACGGCTGGGGCGTCATGGTGTCTCATCGCTCTGGGGAGACCGAGGACACCTTTATCGCCGACCTGGTGGTGGGACTGTGCACTGGGCAGGTAAGGAGCGGCTCCCGGATTCCTCAAACCCACCAGTGAGCTCTCCTGAGCAGACTGGGGCCAGCACAGAGGGCACTCGGGAGTGGGCATGTTTGTCCTTGCTTGTGTATTCGGCCTGTGCACAGCACCTGGCTGCCTCTGCCTCCTGCCCTGGTACCCTCTCCCTGCCTGCTGAGCACCAGCTACAAGCACACATCCTCCTTCCTTGCAGATCAAGACTGGAGCACCCTGCCGGTCTGAGCGCCTGGCCAAGTACAACCAGCTGCTCAGGTAAGGCGTGGCGATAGCCTCAGGGTACACTCTCTGCTGAGAGTGTGGCCATTAGAGGGGCTCTGTGCTCAGTGCTGCCATCTTCTGGTGAGAGCAGGATTCCTGCCAGTCCTCTAACCTCTCCTGAGCCCTGGCCAGGGCTTAGTGATATCTGATTTAGCTCCTTGATCCTTGTCTTGGGGTGAGACACTGGGGCCCAGGAGATGAAGGCTGCCAGGGGACAGCTGGCCGAGTGTCCTCTGTGTCAGCTTGCAGCTTGTCCTGACTGGCTCCATGGAAAGTCCCTACACCAGAGACTGCTAGTTTTTCCTAGGCTTGAAAAGAAAGGAGATGTATGTATATATTTGAAAGTTACACAGAGGAAGACAAAGACCTTTTATTAATTGGTTTACTCATGGACCAGGGTTAGTGCAGGTTGGAGCCAGGATCCTGGAAATCCAGCTGGGTCTCCCTTTGAGGGCAGGGGCTGATGTGCTTGGACCCTTTGTCATCACTTTCCTGGGTGCCTCAGGGCTAGGAAGGCAGAAATGACAGCTGTTGGCAGCTGTTTCATAAGTTCTTGGGTGCATTTTTTGACTTAACTTTAATATCAAAGTAACAGAAAGCAGAGATATTCTATCCACCAGTTCATGGCCCATTTGGCCCCAGTGACTGGAGCCGAGCAAAGCCAGGAGCTATAAGCCAGCCTTTGAGCAGCAGGACCGCATGGCCAAAGCTTGACCTACTGCACAACTGTAGCAGCCTATTAGAAAGTACCCCGTCTCCCCCTTTACTTCTGGACCTTGATTCACTCCCCATGCAGCCGCAATGGCTGGAGCTGCACCAATCCAGAGCCTCTTCTGGGTCTTCCACGCCAGTGCAGGGTTTCAAAGTTTTAGTTCATCCACAGGCAGGGAGCTGGGTGGGAAGTGGGGCTGCTGGGATTAAAACTGGTACCCATATGGGAGGCCCATTCAGGGCAAGGACTTTAGCCACTAGGCTACCACACCAGGCCCTCTTTCTCTTGGATGTAGAACTAGGCAGTGTCTGGTACCCAAAACATCATCCTTGAAACTGTCCTGGGCAGTGCAGGCTGGTCACTAGATTCACCAGCAAGAGCTGGTCCTCACCCCTAGGGGGCAGCCTCAAGCGGCACCGGGATTCGATTTCTTGTCTTTTTTCTTGTTCAGAATTGAAGAGGAGCTGGGCAGCAAGGCCAAGTTTGCTGGCAGAAACTTCCGAAACCCCCTGGCTAAGTAAGCTGCAGGCCGGTGACTGCAAGTGCTCAGTCCCCGCCGGCTGAGAAGATCTGCCCAGCAGTGGTGCAGGCAGCTCCAGGTCCTGAGCAGTGCTCCCGGGGCCTGTGGTAGTTCGCTCCCCTCTCCCGTCACTGCAGAAGCCACGCTTGACCACCTGGCCCCCATGGCAGCCCACGCTCTAGCTCAGTCTTGGCCCAGTTGATCCTCCCTTACCAAGCACCTCCCTGGTCATCTCCATCTCACCAGTGGGTGTAAATGCAAAATAAAAACGTCTCTGACCATGATGATGTTGTGTGGGCAGGCCACAGTCCCTGTGTCCTGTCCTTCTGTGTTTGCAGGGTGGGGCAGGAGTGGGTGGGTGTTGGTCACAACCAAAAGCCTGAGCGCCCTCTGTGTTCCTGTTCAGGCTTAACCTGGAACTGGTGGGGAATGTAAAAACGAGGACCCCAGTTCAGTGTGGAGTGGTGCTGTCCCTTCCCTGACTGCAGCTTTGGGCACAGTGATACAACCCATACAGCCTGAACAAGTACAGACCAGAAGCCTGTGAGTGGCGGGCAACTTGCTGAAAGTTGCTGCAGACTGGCAGTTATGTCCAAGGCCCCACAGCCTCGCTGGAGGGTTTCATGCTGTGGGAGTTTGCCTTAGTGGCAGCTTTTCCTGGCAGTCTGGTGAAAGCAAGTGCCCACGGAGCGTTCACCTGATGTACATGAGCAGGACAGCCACACTTAGCAGCCTTAGTGAGACATGGGTGGCTGCCATGACCTGCAGGAGCACCAGGGCTTGGGGCACCAGGCAGGTTAGAGCTGGCAGCCAGGTGTGCAGGGCTGGCAAGCTGACATGGCTCCCGTGTGGCATGCCTCACCCTAGACAGCGAAAGCCCCTTAAGTGTGGTCATGCTGAATCTTGCAAAGGAGAGGAGGGTGGGATGGGGCTGCCGAGCACCTGCAGGTTCCCCAGCCCATTCCCATGAGGAGCCACAGTCGCAGGCTGCTCGCTGAGTGCTTCGATTTCAAAGATCTGTAAATGGTGCTAGTGTAATAGTGCTTCGCCTTATGGGTGACTAAGGAGTAAGTTGAGCAGGCACCCCCATAACCCCTCCCTAAGCTTCCAGGATGCCTGATGTGCATGACATGTTCTTGCAGACCTGGGCAAAGGGAGGAGCCTCGCACACGCCGCTGGGATTCCCAACTGTTTCATCCACAGGTCACTAGCCAGCATCTGGATGACGGCACTGTGGATGGTTTCCTTGCCGATTTCCCGTACAAGTGAAAATAGGGGTCAGAACTAGGGTCTGGAGCCTCAGGAGGCCCTTCCTGTGTGTCAGCCAGGGACTTGACCTGCTTGGACCTTGAGAATTCCCTGGGACCAGGTTCCTGGTCAGCTGCAGCTAGGGCCAGACTGCTGGGACCAGGTGCGATAACGCCTCATTTGCATATGTTACCTAAGGCAGTAATTAAGCCCAGGTGCCCCAGGGGTGAAGGGGAAGCACATTAATTAAAAACCCTCACTCTGCCCTCACTGCTAAGACTGGCACAGTCTCCCTGCCTGCCTCTGAGAATGGCATGTTCTGACTAGCGCAAGCTCCGACCTGGGGGAGGGGCGCAGCTTCTCCACCCTCCAGGGCCCTAACTACTGGGGAGGGTATTGTGCACAACCAGGACCTTACCCTTTTCACTGAAAACATGAAGGCCCAGCACAACAGCCTAGTGTCCCTTGGGTCCCTAGGATCCCACTTCCCTTCCTGCCTCTCCTGGCTCCACCCATTGCGGCCACTTGAGTGAACCTGCAGATGAGAGTCTGCTCTCTGTATTTTCTTCTCTGTATATCTGCATTTGCAATTTTAAAAATCTTTTTAAAAAGTTATTAACTTGAAAGATACAGAGAAGCGGCTCCCATCCACTGGTTTATTTCCCAGATGCCCATACCAGCTGGGCCAGGGCCAAGCCAGGAGCACAGCCCAGGACCACCACCCACTGCTCCCTCACAGCGTCTACACTGGGGGCTGAGCTCAGCAGCGCCCCTAAGCCGCTCAGCTTTTTGACTGAACAATCTGCCTCTTAAATAGTTTGAGAGGCAAGGTAGTGAAACATCAATAAAATTTACCGTTTAACCATTTTTTGTCTTCATTTCAAAATAAAACTAAAAAGTTGAGTGAGGACACGAGGTTTTTTAAAGGTTTATTTTACTTGAAGGCAGATGTTCCAGAGGCGAGACAGGGACTCTTCCATTCCATGGTTCATACACCAGATGACCACATGGCTGGAGCTGAGCTGATCTAAAGTCAGGAGCCAGGATCATCTGGGTCTCCCACGCGGGGGCAGTGGTCCAAGACTTTGGCCTGTCTTCGACTGCTTTCCCAGGTCACAAGCAGAGGACTGAGTGAAAGTGGAGCCACCAGGACAAGAGCCAGCATCCATAGGTGATCCCGGCACATGCAAGGCTAGAACTTTAACCACTAGGCTACTGCACCAGGCACTTTTATTTAAAGAGCAACTATTATTATTTTTTTTTTTAAGATTTTTTTTTCTTGCAAAGTGAGATATATAGAGGAGGAGAGACAGAGAGGAAGACCTTCCGTCCAATGATTCACTCCCCAAGTGACCACAACGGCCGGAGCTGTGCTGATCCGAAGCCAGGAACCTGGAACCTCCTCCAGGTCTCCACGAGTGCAGGGTCCCAAGGCTTTGGACCGTCCTCGACTGCCTTCCCAGGCCACAAGCAGAGAGCTGGATGACAAGTGGAGCTGCCGGGATTAGAATCAGCACCCATATGGGATCCCAGCGCGTTCAATGGGTAGGCCATTTTGCCGGGTCCTAAAGGGCAACTAGAGAGAGGAGAGGCAGGTATTTTCCTTCTTGCTGGCTCATTCCACAAATGGCTGCAATGGCCGTTCGGTCTGATCTGTCTGAAGCTAGGAACAGGAACGTCTCCTGGTCTCACTCGTGAATGTAAGGTCGAAGATCTTGCACCATCCTCCGCTGACTTCCCAGGCCATTAGCAGAGAGCTGGAGCAGCCTGGCAGGAACTTGTGCCCAAATGGGAGGTGCATACTGCAGGTAGACGATCAGCTTCTTGTACCATGGCGCCAGCCCCCAAGCTGCTTTTGTTACTCTGTTTGCTTAGGGCAAAAGTGGATGTGTTTTTTTAAAAGAAAGCATTATTTATTTGAAAGGAAGTGTAAGAGACGAGGAGAGAGAACTTCCACCTTCTTTTTTACTACTCCAATAGCCTCAGCAGCTAGGCTGGGCCAATCCAAAGCCAGGAGCCAATCCTTGCAAACCTCCCGCGTGAGCCCAGGCTCCTGGGCCATCCTCCACTGCTTTCCCAATGCCGATGCAGAGAGCAGATGAGAAGTGGGACAGTCGGGACATGAACCAGTGCCCGTATAGGATGCACGTGTCACAGCTGGTGACTGAACCTGAGATACCGCCGCAGCAGGCCTGAGGTGCTGATAAGCTAATATCACATGGAGTTCGTGATGAACATCCTCAAATGAAAAGATGGGTGTATTGTTGGGAAGAGAAATTCGACCCAGAAATGTGTAAACAGCAAGCAAGTAGTGTGGCTCCGGTACATTCCCGATGTGAAGTTCCATGTAGGAGAGAAAATGTAGGATTTCACTTAGCAACAACAACTGATCCAGTTGTTACACAGTTAAGATTGATTTGAGGGGCATCTTGTGCTATTCCACTCTCCAAATGGCCTCAGTAACCAAGGCGAGGCCAGGCCGAAGCCAGGAGCCTGCACTCTGTCTGGGTCTCATGTCGCAGCAGAGGGGCAGTGCTGCTTTCCAGGCACAATAGCAGGGAGCTGGATCGGTGCTGGAGCAGCTGGGACTCAAACTGCCCTTCAGAAGGCGACAACTTAAATCCCAGGTCCAGCAAGCCCACCCCCAAAGCCCTGGAGAGGTTTGAAAAACAGCAGATGGTGGGTGTGACTTAAAGATGTGACCTGGAGCAGTGCGGTGAGGTCAGCGGCACCGGGAGACAGTTCTTCAGGAGGGCGAAGGCCCTGCTCCAGCTGCAGACATGGTCCTGGGCCTCTGTGGGGTCGCTGGGAGCCTGGGGCCAGTACTAAACCTGCAAAGCACAGAATTTGCAGACCGGGAGGTCCTTGTTGCAAAAGGCCAGGAGTCACTGAGGACACACATGGGCCAGTCTGGCCCTTTGCGCCAGCTGCCATGACCCAGCAAAGGGGTGTGCCCCCCGGCCAAGGTGGGTCCCAGGAGGAAGCTCCCTGTTCTGCATGTCTCCTTCAGAAAGCAGTCAGGGTGCTCTGGGAACCGTGTTTTGGAGGTCCTATCCAGATGTGAAACTTCATCCCCATGTGATTCGGCACAAATCCATGGCACTGCACAGCCATCACAGCATTGCTCCCCTAGTATCTCTGTCACTCAGCCAAGGGCCGCTGTGCTGGTCCACAGGCCCCGCCTGCTCCTGGAGACCACCCTACTGCTTCTGGGCATTGTCTGCTAGCAACAGCCTCACTCCCTTGGCATCAGTTCCCCAAGGTCCATCCGTGCCGGGGCAGGCTCCTCTTCACGGTCTACTTGGCCCTTGGTGGACATCTGGGTTGTTTTCACTTCCGGGCTGTCCTGAGTCAGGCCAGCAGTGTGTTCAGGTGGGTGTTCTTGTGTGGGGGGGTGTTTGGGGACCCACGGGTTTAGGGGACCTATGTTTCCCAAGTCACTGACAGACTGTCTTCCACAATAGCTGCCCTAGTTCCTTCAAACAGTGCCTCCTCACCAACAGTGACACAAACGACGAGGCACACGCTTGAGGGTTTGGGAAAAGAGGAACCGCACCCCTTATCGCAAAAAGCGGCTGCTTTTATACCGCTCTCCACCAATCACTTCTCCCTGTCGGTCCACTCAGCACTACCTGAAAGGCCAGTAGCAATGGCGTAATCACAGCTAGGGCATCAGCCTATCCCCGTGACTTCCTGTTTACCTGCTGGTGAGACCAAGCCCACCTCCTGGCCCTGGGCTAGCCGCCATATTGCGACGGCCCTTCATATTCATGGGGACAGTTCCAGCACCCCACTCCCCACACTCACCACTACATTAAAAAAATTAAATAAATGTATGTATTTGAAAAGCAGATGCAGAGAGAGATCTTCCACTTGCTGACTTATTCCCCAGATGGCCACAACATCTGAAGCCAGGAGCCAGGGGCTTCATCTGGGTCTCCATGTGGTTCAGAGGCCCAGGTACTTGAGCCATTCTCGCTCCTTCCTTGGCCCGTTAACAGGGAGCTGGGTAGGAAATAGAACAGTTAGAATATAAAACGGTGCCTGTAAGGAATGCCAATATCACAGGTGGAGGCTGCCCCAGCCCTTGTTTTGGCATTTTAACCCCATTCTAGTGGCTCTGAAATGGTATCTCACTATGGGTTTGACGTGCCTTTTCCCTGACTAGAAATGGTGTCTGCATTCTGCTTTGCCCATTTGTATCTTTTCATGAAGGTATGTCTCTTCAAGTCCTTAACCCATTTTTGAAAATTTGCTTGCTTTTCTTTTTATTGTTGTGTTGAATTTTTTTTTAAAGATTTACTTGTTTTCATTGGAAAGCCAGAATTACAGAGAGAAGGAGAGAAAAATATCTTCCATCTGCTGGTTTACTCCCCAAGTGGCCACAACAGACAGAGCTGAGCCAATCCGAAGCCAGAGCCAGCATTTTTTCCTGGTCTCCCACTCAGGTTCAGGGTCCCAAGGCTTTGAGCCATCCTTGACTGCTTTCCCAGGCCACAAGCAGGGAGCTGGATGGGAAGTGGAGCTGCCGGGATTAGAACCGGCGCCCATATGGGATCCCGGTGTGTTCAAGATGAGGACTTTAGCCGTTAGGCCACCGCCGCCGGGCCCAAAAAAAGATAATAATTTGTAGGGCCTGGTGCAGTAGCCTAGTTGCTAAATCCTCACCTTGCATGCACTGGGATCCAATATGGGCATTGGTTTGTGTCCTAGCTGCTCTACTTCCCATCCAGCTCCCTGCTTGTGGCCTGGGAAGGCAGTAGAGGACGGCCCAATGCTTTGGGATCCTGCACCCGTGTAGGAGACCAGGAAGAGGTTCCTGGTTTCCGGCTTCGGATCAGCACAGCTCCGGCCGTTGTGGCTCACTTGGGGAGTGAATCATCTTCCTCTCTGTCTCTCCTCCTTTCTGTATATCTGACTTTGTAATAAAAAGATTTATTCAGTTTATTACAAAGTACCAGCAAGTACCTAACTAAACTCCTGGACATACTGAGACAGACGCGGGCAGCCAACAAGCGTTCCAAGTCACACGGCTGCTGGGATTAGAACCGGCGCCCAAATGGTATCCAGGCACGTTCAAGGTGAGGATTTCAGCCACTAGGCCACCAGGCTGCTTCGGGCCCCACTGGATACATTTTAATTTTCAGGAATAAATACTGCCTTTAGGACCAGATCTGGTAGCCTAGGGTATCCATCTGGGATCCCATATGGCAGCCAGCTCCCTGCCTGTGGCCTGGGAAAGCAGTCAAGGACGGCCCAAAGCCTTGGGACCCTGCACCCGTGTGGGAGACATGGAAGAGGCTCCTGGCTCCTGGCCTCGGATCGGCTCAGCTCCAGTTGTTGTGGTCACTTGGGGAATGAATCAACAGATGGAACATCTTCCTCTCTGTCTCTCCTACTCTCCGTGAATCTTTCAATCAAAATTAAAAAAACCTGAAAAAAAAAATAAATCTTTAAAAAGGAAATATTGCCTTTAAATGTTACCTTTACAATGTTCGTACCTTTGGGCACAAGCATTATGGCATACTGACTGTGACACTGGCATCCCTTGGGTACCAGTGGCTTCCCAGCAGCTCCACTTCTGATCCGACTCATTGCAAATGGCCTGGGAAAACAGCAGGAGATGACCCAGATGTTTGGGCCCTGGCCACTCACGTGGGAGACCTGGATGAAGCTTCTGGCCCCACCATGGCTGCTGTGGCCATCTGGGGAGTGAGCCAGTGGATGAAAGATCATTTTTTCTCTGTCTCTCTCTATAACTCCATTCAAAATAATTACAAAAAAAAAAAAAAAAGAAAGAATGTGCTTTTGATTGTTTTCCTTAGAAACCTTTTTTAAAAGATTTATCTATTTTTATTGGAAAGTCATATACAGAGACAGAGAGGAAGATCCTCCGTCCGATGACCTATACCCCAAGTGAGCGCAATGGCCAGTGCTGTGCCAATCCAGAGCCAGGAGCCAGGAACCTCTTCCGTGTCTTCCACATGAGCGCAGGGTCCCAAGGCTTTGGGCCGTCCTCGACTGCCCTTCCAGGCCACAAGCAGAGAGCTGGATGGGAAGCGGGGTTGACGGGATTAGAACCGGCGCCCATATGGGATCCCGGGGTGTTCAAGGCGAGGATTTTAGCCGCTCGGCCACTTCGCCGGGCCCTAGAAATCTTTTCATATAGTCTTAACTTTTGTTGTATTCCATGTCTCCTTTTTGACCAGGAGAGAAATGTTGCAGCACTGACTTGTGAGTTGTAATGGAGGGAATCCGACTGAGAAATCAGGTAGACACAGGAGGAATCGGGAGCGCTCATTTGACAAGCTGGTAATTATTTGTTGCCCAGATGTGCGATGCATCTGTGTAAGGCAGTCAAAGTGGTGACAATCACCTGAGTTCCCATCACCTGAGTCAGATCTTTGTAGACAAATGAAGGGGACATGAAATGACTCCTAAAACAGCCAGCGTGAGAATCAGTCAAATGACCCCATAAAGACGTTCACCTTGTAGATGGACCCTGCTCAACGCTGGACGGGGAGGCGTTGGAGAGCAGTGCGCGGGTTGATCCACCCTGACCCCAACTGTGGCTCACAGCCGTGGCATCCACCAGCAAGCCGCCATCGCCATGTGCTGTCCCCACGAGCCTGCTCTGGAGGCAGTCCAAAATCACTTAATTAAGCTGTGATACTTTGCCAGATAAAATCTCGGAATGAAGGACTTCTTGGTGCTCCAGGGTATACACAGAACCTGAGAGCAGGGAGCTGGTGGGAGTGTGTGGGCTTGATGCCCACATGGGGGCGACTTTCAGCAACTTCTCACGAGGGAGCATGAAGGGGAGAAGGACACTTCCTGTCCTAGAAGTGGCCACAAAATCTTCCCATTGCGAGGCCTTGCAAGGAGCCAGGATGATTCCACAGCTTTGTTCAGTCCAAGTTTTTTTTTTATTATTATTATTTTAATTGGAAAAGCAGACACACAGAAAGAAGAAGAGATGGAGAGAAAGATCTCGCTTCCACTGATTTACTCAACAACCAGCTGAAACGGCCGGAGCTGAGCCAATCCGAAGCCAGAAGCCAGGCTGCATCTGGGTTTCCCAAGCAGGTACGATTCCCAAGGCTTTGGGCAGTCCTTGACTGTTTTCCCAGGCTGCAAGCAGGGAGCTGGATGGGAAGTTGGAGCAGCAAAGATTAGAACTGGTGTCCCCCAAAAAACTAAACTAGAAAGAACAACAACAACAAAAAGAAAATAAATAAATAAACACACACACAAAAAAAATAAAATAAAATAAACAACTAGTGCCCATATGGGACCCCAGAACATGCAAGATGAGGGCTTTAGCCCCTAGACTACCGCGCCAGGCCCTGCAAGTTATGTATTTATTTTTTAAGAAGATTGATTTATTTATATTACAAAGTCAGATATACAGAGAGGAGGAAAGACAGAGAGGAAGATCTTCCGTCCAATGATTCACTCCCCAAGTGACTGCAACGGCCAGTGCTGTGCCGATCCGAAGCCGGGAACCAGGAACCTCCTCCGTGTCTCCCACGCAGGTGCAGGGTTCCAATGCATTGGGCCGTCCTCTGCTGCTTTCCCAGGCCACAAGCAGGCAGCTGGATGGGAAGTAGAGCCGTTGGGATTAGAACTGGCACCCACATGGGATCCCGGGGTGTTCAAGGCGAGGACTTTAGCCACTAGGCCATGCTACCGGGCCCCTTGCAAGTTATTTTTTAAGTATTATTTTAATGCTACGTAGTTTTAACATTTAGACGAGAGATCAGTCTCACTAAAATTGTCATTACTCAATATGTCAAAAATAGAAAAGTTTTTTTTGAAACTAATTGCAACTAACATGAAATAGAACACACAAAGGCAAATAACTGAGAGCTTTGTAATTTTTTCCATTTATTATTTTTTAATTATTATTTTATTTTGATAATCTTTACATAGTTGATTAGGGCACAAAGAGTCAAGGGCTACAGGAAAGTGGGTAAGACTAGATACTATCCAGGGACCCAGCCCAGCATGGTGGCCTAGCAGCTAAAGTCCTCACCTGAACACACCAGGATCCCATTTGGGCACAGGTTGTAATCTCGGCAGCTGCACTTCCCATCCAGCTCCCTGCTTGTGGCCTGGGAAGCAGTTGAGGACGGTCCCAAAGCCTTGGGACCCTGCACCCACTACACCCACATGGAAGACCTGGAGGAAGTTCCTGGCTCCTGACTTCGAATTGGCTCAGCTCCAACAGTTGCGCTCACTTGGGGAGTGAATCATCGGATGGAAGATCTTCCTCTCTGTCTCTCCTCCTCTCTGTATATCTGACTTTCCAATAAAAGTAAATAAATCTTAAAAACAACAACAACAAGAAATGACTGCAATGGCCAGTGCTGCGTTGATCCGAAGCCAGGAGCCAGGAGCTTCTTCTAGGTTTCCCACACAGGTGCAGAGTCCCAAAGCTTTGGACCATCCTCAACTGCTTTCCCAGGCCACCAGTAGGGAGCTAGATGGGAAGAGGGGCTGCCAGGATCAGAACCTGTGCCCTTATGGGATCCCAGAACATTCAAGATGAGGACTTTAGCCGCTAGGTCATGGCGCCAGACCCAAAAAATGTTTTTATAAAGTTAAAAAAAAAAATGATAAGCTTGAGTTGAAATCCAAGGAAGCATTACAGTTAATTTAAGTCTTCTGTTTAGATTCACAAAGGGCTGGCTTTCTGTGAATTTGAGGACCCCATTGTGGTCAAAGCGTAGTTGGAATCAGGGTAACGGAGGATGATAAAATGACCAGAAGGAGGTGTTTGGAGAACGAGGAGGCTGACGCGAGAAGCGGACGAAAGTTGTTTATTAAAAGAGACCAAGTTCAACGGGGAAGAGTCAGGATGGCTGCACCTCCCACCCCATGCCCATCAGGATGGCTGCTATAAAGAAAAAGACCCATAAAATAACAACTGTCGGTGAGGATGCAGTGAAAAGTGTAATTATGCACGACTGACAAAAGCAGAGAATGGTGCAGTGTCCGTGGAAATAGTGTGACGTGCTGCCCAGTGCAAAGCCACATCACAGTATCACCTACCCAAGGTCCTTGGCCTCGAACTGTAAGCAGGGGCTCGCAGGTTCCAACCCCCTGCCGACAGCACTGTGATTCTGAAGTGACCTGCATGTCTGTGGCTGGGTGAATGAGTGAGCCAAATGCGGCAGACACACATGCTGGAGTCCAGTGCAGCCTTCGCAGGAGCGGTCCCGGATGCGGAGCGGGCAGTTTCACTTACATGAGGTCCCTAGAGAGGTCAGTGTCAAAAAACAGGAAGCAAACAGTGGCGTGTTTCATGGACATAGGGTTTTTTTTTTTTTTTTTTGGATGAGAGAATATACATAATAAATCTGAACTGTACACTTAAAAAGACAACTAAAAGGGCAAATTATATGGTTTTACCACAATGAAAACATGCAGACATACCAAGTTTTCAGAAGGAGGACCTAGGTAGGTAGTAAAATTATCAAGAAGTGAGACGTGAGTAGGTTGAGCGTTTGGTCACGCGTGCTGCACCTAAAGCTTCCGCTCTGTGGAGTTGCCTGTTGCTGTCCTTCTGCCCAGCTCTCTAAGAAGTTGTCTTTTTCACATAATCTTGAAATCTTTATTTACATATTCTGGTTGCTAATTTTCTCATGCTTATGCAGATTACAATTTGCTTATTATGCTATAACACTGTAAGACTCCTTCAATTAAGCCTGGCACAGCAGCCTAGCAGCTAAAGTCCTTGCCTTGCATGCGCCAGGTTCCTATATGGGCGCCGGTTCTAATTATGCCAGCCTCGCTTCCCATCCAGCTCCCTGCCTGTGGCCTGGGAAAGCAGGAAAGATGGTCCAAACACGTGGGAGATCTGGAGGAAGTTACTGGCTCCTGGCTTCGGATCAGTTCAGTTCCGGGAGTTGTGGTCACTTGGGGAGTGAACCAGCTAACAGAGGATTGTTCTTCTCTGTCTCTCCTTCTTTCTGTAAATCTTTCAGTAAAAATAAATAAATCTTAAAAAAACCCCGTTAAATTGGTCTTTCAATAATCTGTTTTGTGGATTTTGTTCAACATCTTACAGCTTTTGTTCTGCTTTTGTATTTTAATTTTTTGATCCACACTATTATTTCTTTTTTGTGTTGGGGTTGGGGGTATATTTGCTTTTTAATTTCAAATATTTTCATGAATTAACTAGTAACCATATTCATTTGAAAGGCAAATAGAGGGGTAAAAAGAGAAACAAGGTGAAAGATTTGCCATTCGTTGGTTCACTCCTCCAATGCCTGCAACAGTCGGTGTTGGGCCAAATGAGAGCCAGGCAGGACCCAGGGACTCAATCTGTGTCCCCCATTTTGGTTGCAGGGACCCAGGCTGTTGAGCCATCCCCTCCTGTGGCCTCAGCGTGCCTACCTGCAGGAAGCTAGAATGGGGAGTATGGCCAACACCCACATCCAGGCCCCGCCATGTGGGATGGAGGCATCCCAGGCAAACACCTTGCACCGAACACACAGGGAGTCAAGTCTCACAAGGGTATCACACAGGCTCCTATGACAACAAATGCTGTAAGATTCCACCCTCACACACACAACCGATTTTGCTTTTGACTGTCATAATCTCACTTTGTGGATGTGTTAGTTTGGAAGCAGGATGAACTATGTTGTTTTATTATATTTTTGTGTGTATGTCTCCATTTTGTTCTTAGTTATAAAGACAGAAGCCCATTTCTGACGGAAGGTGGAAGATCCTTCTGTCTCTCCTTCTCTCTGTGGATCTTCCTTCCCAGTAAAAATAAATAAAACTTAAAAAAAAAAAAAGCCACCTCTTGCGCTGCCAGCATCCATGTTGGAACGCTGATTTAAGTCATGGATGCTCTGTTTTTGCTCCAGCCACCCACTGATGCTGCTTGGAAAGCAGTGGATGATGGTGCAAGTACATGGGCTCCTGCCACCTTCCCGGGGGACACATACACAGCTCCTGACTTCTGGTCCAGACCTGCCTTTCTCCACTACTGGGGAGTCAACCAGCAGGTGGAAGACCTCTTTCTCTTTGTTTCCTCTCTCTCTACAGTTCTTTCAAATAAAAATATTTATTTATTTATTTATTTATTTACTTACTTATTTACTTATTTATTTATTTGAAATGCAGATTTGGGGCCCGGTGTGGTGGCCTAAGAGCTAAAGTCCTCACCTTGAACGCGCTGGGATCCCATATAGGCACCAGTTCTAATCCCGGCAGCCCTACTTCCCATCCCGCTCCCTGCTTGTGACCTGGGAAAGCAGTCGAGTACAGCCCAAAGCCTTGGGACCCTGCACCCACGTGTGGGAGAATCCTGGCTTCAGATCAGCATAGCACCGGCCATTGCAGTAACTTTGGGAGTGGATCATTGGACGGAAGATCTTCCTCTCTGTCTGTCCTCCTCCTCTTTGTATATCTGACTTTGCAATAAAAATAAATAAATCTTAGTAAATAAATAAATAAATAAATCTAAAAAAAAAAAAAAAAAAAAGAAAGAAAAGAAAGGCAGATTTGCAGAGGGAGAAAGAGACCTATCTACTGCTTTCTCCCCAGATGACCACGGTTGCTGGGCCAGGCCAAAACCTCATGAGGGTCTTGTGCAGGAATGCAGGGGTTCAAGGCATAGCACCAAAGAGAGAAAAAAGACCCTGTTGAAGATGCCCTTCTCCCACATCTGGATCCTTGGGTTTAACTCCCTCTAGCTCCCGACTCCACATTCCTGACAAAGCAGATTCTAGCAGGCAGCAGAAGATGGCTCGGCTGGGACCCTGCCATCTTATATGAGTCTGGGTCAAATCTCTGGTTCCCAGCCTCAGCCAGACCAAGCCCCTGGCCACCACAGGCATTTGGTGGATGAACTAAGTGGTGAGAAGTTTCTCCTCGCTGCTGCCGCTGCTTCGTATTTTTAATTTTTTTTTAAAGATTTTTATTATTATTATTGGAAAGCCGGATATACATAGAGGAGGAGAGACAGAGAGGAAGATCTTCCATCCGATGTTTCACTCCCCAAGTGAGCCGCAACGGGCCGGTACGCGCCGATCCAAAGCCGGGAACCAGGAACTTCTTCCAGGTCTCCCACGCGGGTGCAGGGTCCCAAAGCCTTGGGCCGTCCTCGACTGCTTTCCCAGGCCACAAGCAGGGAGCTGGATGGGAAGTGGAGCTGCCGGGATTAGAACCGGCGCCCATATGGGATCCCGGGGCTTTCAAGGCGAGGACTTTAGCTGCTAGGCCACGCTGCCGGGCCCGTATTTTTAATTTTTTAAAAAAAGATTAATTTGTCTATTTGAAAGGCAGTTAAAGAGAGGGAGAGATCTTCTCTCTTCGGGCTGATTCCACAAGTGGCTGCAATGACCAGGCTTGGATCAGACCAGTCAGGAGCCTGGAGTCTCATCTGGGGCCCAAGTACCTGAACTATTGTCTGCTGATTTCTCTGGCCCATTAGAAGGGAACTGGATCAGAAGGGGAACAGCTGGGTTTGAATCAGTACCCATATAGGATTGCAGGTGGTATTGTTAGGTTTTAAACGCACTTAAAGTTCTTACATGCACAGCTAATTCCCACAGCTAAGTCCTCTATTCATGATGTTTACCACAAGCCAAAATCCCAGATGCAGCAAGGTGCTTAGTAGGTCCTTTAGTCCAGCAGGGTAGGAATGGTGGCGGGGGTAGAGGGGGGGAAAACTGAAGGGACATGTCTCCTGCCACGGTGGCAGGACGGGGCTACCAGGGCGGGGGAAGGGACAAGATGGAGGAGAGCGGGGAAGAGCCAGGTGAGAAGGGGAGAGAGAAGGCAGGGGCTGTGTGGGCTGCGTCCTGGCCCGGGACTGGGGACTGAGATGATCTGAGCCACAGGTAGGTGGGTGGGGACTGGGGAGGGGCCGGAGCCTGGAGAGCTGGATTCTCGGGTGAGGCGCCAGGTTACATCTGATACGTGGATAATCAGATGGCGTGGATTTCGGGAGCTATAGGGGAGGGGAAGCAGGAAAAGGCTCAGGGTGCAAGATGGCTTGTTGGAATCACTGCTTCCAGGCAACCACACCAACTATGCCACAACATCAGATCCTCTTGCTGCCTCTTAAACGAATTATATATATGATGAAATATTTAATTGCTAAGATATAACTTATTTGTTTTGTTGTTATTGTTGTTGCTTATTTTCTTGACAACTCACCTGCTTGCTGCCCATTGACCTCCAGAGAGGGGATTAGGTCCTGCGAGGCTTTCTCAGGGGGTGGGTTTGTTCCCTCAGAGTTGCCCCTCCTATATTGCCCCAAGCATAAGGTTTCCCCTAGAAACTGAGTGAGTCAGGCTCTGTCACCCTTGGGCTTTCCAAATTGCAGAATGTATGAGGTTGGAAGGAGTAAGAGAGAGAAAGAAAGGCTAGATTCAGGCTGGGAGCTGGGATGCAACCCACATCTGTAATTGGGGTGGTAGGGACCCCCATCCCTGCTGCCTCCCAGGGCCTGCGATCAGGAACCCTGAGCTGGGACCCTAACCTGGGTGTCCTGAGGTGAGGTGTTGCCCTTTAGGCAGTGGCTTAACTGCTGGGCGAGGCCTGCAACCCTAAACCTTTACTCTATATCCCATTTAGTCTAACTCCTCTGGTGTGAGACAACGGACTACCACAAGCACCCTGGAAGCTGCTCCCAGGGGCCTTCAGTCTGACAGCAGGAGCAGCTGCCTGATCGCTCAGAGGGGCTCCTCCTGCAGCCAGGGCAGGGTGGGCCCAGCACACAGGGTCCATTAGGCGGCCTCCTCTTTGGATTTCAACCAGAGGTACCCTAGCACTGAGGCAGCTGGCTGGGGCAGCCGTAAAACCAGGAAGTCAGAGAGACTGCATGCAAGCTGCATTGAGGAGGCACTGGACATCCTGAGAGACCAGCGATGTGATGTGAAGAAAGGCTGTGAGGTGAGGGGTGAGGGGCCCTCGGCAGGGCTGGGCCCTGACCGTCCCATGGCCCCACATGCCACTGGGCCTGGTCCAGCTTGCCCCTCAGGAATGCCCACCAACTTCTTGGTGACTGCGGAAGCTTGCACCACAAGAAGGCTTTCCTGTTTTTCTTTTTCATTAATCATTGATTTTGCAAAGTTATTTATTTATTTGAAAGAGTGACAAAGGAAGGAGGCGAGAGTGATAGCTCCAACTGCCAGGTTAAGCCAGGGCAAAGTCAGGAGCCTGGAGCTCCCTCTGGCCCTCCTGTCACCTTTCCCAGGTGGATTGGAAGTGGAGCAACTGGGACTAGAACCAGCACCCACATGGGATGCTGGCATCCTGAGCAGCAGCTTAACTTGCCATGTCACAATGCTGGCCCCTAAGATGATTTAGAGCAGTTTTAGGGGGACAGCCATGTGAGCCGACAGCCCAGCATTCCTATGGACGCCTTTGCCTGTACCCGTTTCCCTCATTAAGGTCTTACATTAAGATTAATACTCATGAACCAGTAATGACACACGATTATTCATTGAAGGCCATAGTTTCCCATGGAGTCCAACTTTTGTGCTGCAGTTTCTGCAGGCTTGGTGCCTAGACAAGGCCCTGTATGCACCCTCATGCTGTCCTGCACAGTGGGTTCACAGCCCCCACGCTCCTCGGTGCGGCATCTCGCCCTCCTTCTAACCCCTGGCAACCAGGAAATTTTTTCTGCTTTTTCCAGAATGTCACAAAGTGAGGGGCTCATTATGTGTGGCTTTTCCAGGCTGGTTTCTTTCACTTGTTAGTGTGGTAAGCCTGCAAGGTTCCTCTGCACCTGCTTGTAGCTCAACAGCTCAATCCTGTCTTGATTTTTTCCAAATTAAAAATGCTCTTTTTAAGTTAAAGTGAGTGAGGCAGGATTTATTCTGCAAGTCATTAAAGGAGATATTTGATATTAAAACAAACAGGAATATGGATTTTTGAAACTGAGCTGCTGGGGTCCTAGTCTCCACTTGCCCAGGTATTTATTGCCAACTCTTGGCCAGGACAGTTGATCGATTTGATCTGCCTCCATCCTCTGTTGTGATACCAGGTGTCCTCTGCAGACTGCAAGGCACCACCACATCCTCCTGTCCACTGTTCTGTCTGAGCCGCTCGGCCCAGTTCTGACACATGCATAACACATTCAGTTCACGGAACCTGAAATTCTCTCCAAGGTTTGGGGTTCTGAGTCCAGCAATTCAGTTGGGGGAAATCCCCATAGAAACTTCATCTGTGGTGATCTCAGAACTGATTCCTGTGTGTGCATGCCAGTACAGGGTCCAGCGCAGTCTGTTGCCTCAATCAGCTGGTGGTTGCAATTGCTGGGTCAGTTCTGTTTCCAGCCCTGTCTTCCACTTGAACCAATGGGTGTTGGAGTCCAGCCCTATCCTGCCCACCACACACTCAGCCTTCATGTACACTAGTGGGAGCTGCAGCCTCGTCAAAGCGACCCATAATAACCCCCACCAGACCCGCCCCCTGCCCTGATTCCCATGCTTGCCAGTATGTACAGCAGACTAGTCCAGTCTGTCCCGCATCCCATTTGGCTCTCATACATGTCAATGGGCATTGAAGCCGGATTCAACCCAACCAGCCCCACTATCCAGCCCATACATGTGCTGGTGGGTCTACTTTCTGTCTAGTCATGCCTACCCTAGTCTCGGTTCTCATGTCCACCAGTCAGAATGCCAACCCAGGAGGGAGGTGCCCACTGTTTCCCTACTTGGCCCACCTCTACTCCCAGATCTTGTACTCCTCAGGTGGTTCTGTAGTTTAACTTGACAGAATTTGCTCCCATGTCAGTATCTGCCAGCTGATGCTCTGGCAAAACCTAACCAATCCACATTCACTCTGATTTATGCATGCACCAGTAGGAACAGTCAGCCTAGCCTGGCTTTTCCCTGATATAGCTCACATGAGGCCCACAAGTGTTGTAGCCCTGCCTGGCTTGGTTTGCCCCCATCCCAATTCATGCTGTCTACTGGGAGTAGTGGTCCAGTAGGGAAGCCCTCCACATTCCCCCTACTGGATTTGCTCCCTCCCCCGAACCCTGGATCTCACGTGTGCTGTTTGGGTGCTGTGGTCCAGTCTGGCATGGCCCGCCTCACATCGTCATTTGCCAGAGGGTGGTGTAACTGGCTGAGTCCAGCCCAGCCCTAAATTCCAACTCACGCTGGTGGTGGCTACAGCCACCTCCTGTCAGCCGGCCCCCTGTCCTGGCCCTCATGTGAACTGGCTCGTGTTGTGAGCCAATCCGACCTGACCCATACTCCATTCTGGTGTTCGGATTTGCCAGCAGGTGATGTGAACTGGCCCTGCCTGGTTCTCCCTGACTTGCCCCAAATGTATGATGATGGGTACCGTTCCCTGGCATGATCTGGGCTGCTCCCTATTGTGGATCTTGAGCTCACCTGCAGGGACTGTGTCCAGAGAGAGGAGTTAGCAAACTCCTCCCTCAGAACCTGTACCAATGCCAGACCTTGCACACACTGGTGGGTCTATGGGCCAGCCCTACTTAGTCCACATCCTGTACCGGCAAGAACAAAGGCCTTTCCTGACTGGCCTTCACCCATTCCTGTTTGTACTGTTGGGTGTTACAGCCCAGCCAAGGCTGGTCCACACCCAGCACAGCTCACACCTGGCTCAGCAGGGGCAGAGACCTAGGCCTGTCCTACACCTACCCTGGTTCTCATGAGCACCAGTGGGTGCTGGAGTCTAGGCCACTGTGGCACACCCAGCCCACACTTGTGCTGAGGGACACTTCAGCCATTCCAGACTAGCAGCAGGTCCCACGTTGGCCTTCACACTCACCAGTGGGAACCACAACCCAGCCATAGATCTTGCATGTGCCAGTGGTTGCTCTGACCCAGCTTGGCATAGCCCCTCCCCTGTGTTGGCCTTTGCTTTTGGATGCTGTAGCCTAGCCTGACACGGCCTGGCAGATGCTTTGTATTCTAATGTGTGTACTTTTGAGAGTTCCAGGAGAGGTGAGGCCTGGCAGTAGTGGAATGTGGGCGGAGAAGCCAGGAAAGGTGACTGTCTGCAGCTCTGTGAGTGTGTCCCGGTTGTTTGCTGTATGTCTCTCAGGATAACTTAGATTGCTGGGGAAGCTCGAACATAGATCTTCAGTTTTACGAATGGACTTCAGGGTAATGACCAATTGTTCCTTTGGGGTTTCAGTTGATCGGATTGTTACATGGATTTGTGATTCGCTCTTTCTAGTGGACCCTGTTAACACCAAGCTTGGTTAATAAAGACTCCTTAATAAACCTTTTGGCATGATCTTGATCGCACCGCGCAACAAGCTCAGCTCTGGCTTTTGTGGCCCCTGGGGGAGTGAAACCGCACATGGACAATCTCTCTCTGCATCTCCTCTCTGGAACCCTTTATAAAAAATCTTTTTTTGTTGTTGTTTTGTTTTGTTTTTTGTTTAAAGACACCCAGGAGGAAGCAAATTTCTTTGTTTTTTTTTAAAGAATTATTTATGTTTATTGCAAAGTCAGATATATATAGAGGAGGAGAGACAGAGAAGAAGATCTTCTGTCCAATGATTCACTCCCCAAGTGACCACAACAGCCAGAGCTGAGCTGATCCAAAGCCAGGAGCCAGAAGCTTCTTCCAGGTCGCCCACGCAGGTGTAGGATCCCAAAGCATTGGGCCGTCCTCTACTGCTTTCCCAGTCCATAAGCAGGGAGCTGGATGGGAAGTGGGGCTGCTGGGATTAGAACTGGTACCCATATGGTATCTCAGCACATTCAAGGAGAGGACTTTAGCCATTACGCCACCGTGCCGGGCCCTAAAAATCTTTTTAAATTTTATTTTTTTATTATTTTTAAAGATTTATTTATTTTTATTGCAAAGTCAGATATACAGAGAGGAGGAGAGACAGAGAGGAAGATCTTCCATCTGATGACTCACTCCCCAAGTGACTGCAATGGTCGGAACTTCCTCCAGGTCTCCCATGCAGGTGCAGGGTCCCAAGGCTTTGGGCCATCCTTGACTACTTTCCCAGGCCACAAGCAGGGAGCTGGATTAGAGCCAGCACCCATATGGGATCCCTATGCTTTTAAGGTGATAACTTCAGCTGCTAGGCCTCAGCACCAAGCCCTCTTTTTAGATTTTAATTAGAAAGGTAGATTTACAGAGAGAAGGTGTGACAGAAAGATCTTCATCCTCTGTTTCATGCCCCAAATGGCTGTAAATGCCTGGGGCTGAGCTTATCCGAAGCCAGGAGTTTCTTCCAGGTCTCCCATGCAGGTGCAGGGTTTCAAGGCTTTGGGTTGTCCTCTACTCTTTTCCCAGGCAATAACTAAGGAGTTAGATGGGAAGTAGAGCAGTTGGTACATGGACCAACACCCATAAGGGATCCCGGCACTTGCAGGTGCAGGATTAGCCAGTTGAGCCACCAACCTGGTCCCTGAAACTTTCTTTGTTGAGGACACAACTCCTTCTGAGGGTTCCATGTGACTCTTGGTTCAGCATTTAGACAAAACAGGGAGAGTTTTAAACTCTCTTTATGGTGTGCTTATTATTATTAGCAAATGATGCCTTTCCTTGGTGGTGGACCTAAGCAATTAACCAGTGGGTGTGCAGGGAATGTTTATCTTGAAGCCCAGCTTCCCTAGGGTGGAATTCATTGGTTCTCTCGCTGGCTCAGTTAGCAGTGGACAGCAGTTTATAACAGGAAGCGTGGAATAGCACGGCTCATGAAAATGGCAGGAAGACAGAGGGAGGAGGACGCCTAATTATCAAACTTGGAAGTTGGCCAGGATCAAGGAACTTGGCATCTGCTCGCCTTAATTCTTTCACAGGCCCTTGCAGACTTTCCCTGGGTACCAGTGGTCTGGAGTCAGATGATGGATTCAAGTCTCCAGCAGGATGCATCCTGGCACCCTGGACCTTAGGCTGGGGCACTCGCTGGGTGGGACCCGGAGGGAAGGCCATCCCGCCATGCGATCTCCTGAGCAGGGCAGCCCATGTTGTCAGGAAACAGACCCACTTCTGCCTTGCTAGAAACGAAGCACAACTGAAGCTGGGGTTGGGCCAGAGTCTGGTTTGTAGCTGCAGTCCTAGCAAACAAAGGGCTTTCTGAGCTTTGATCTTTGCCTCCACAGGAGGCTGCCTCAACTCTGCTTGGGATGCTCAGGTACACTGGGCTGGGGACTGAGTGTCTGTCCATTACCCACCTGGGCCACAGGCCGTGCATGGTCTTCCAAAGGCTACCAGGGTTTAACCCTTTACCTGGCTGGAGAAGAGGTGGGAGGTCTGAGTGAATTGGTGAGCTGGTGAGCCCGAGCTGGCAGAGGTATGGCAGGAGGAAGCGAGGACCTGGAAAAGTGCAACAAGAAATAAGCCGAAGCTCTCATTATTGGCTTGTATTTGCACTACATAAACTTGGAAGCCAATTTCATAGAAAAATGCCTAGAAACAAGCTTCAGTCTGTTACAAGGCTTGCAAAAGCACCCGAGTTCTGCTAAAGGCATTTTAGGGGAAAATAATTTACATGTTCTAAAGCTTGAGAACTTCTGGCAGATTATGAAGGCTAGTTACCAGCCATATGTTAAAAAAAAAAAAAAACCCGATTTTCATTCTTTAATTTTTTTCATTTAATCTTAGAGAAACTCCTCATGTTTGATATGAAAAGGAAAGAATGGAGCAGAGTGGCAAAGTCCCGGGGCAGTAGCTCCGTCCTGTCTGTGCCTAGCAGGTTGGACGGGAACAGGGGCTTGGTGTGTAGGATTCTGGGCATTTGTGAGGCACACACAAACTGTTCCTCTTTAAAAGGCAGAGTTATGCTGCCTTGCTGTGTGACCTGCCTTTTTCCTTTACCTCTGAATTGTGACTGTGCTTTATCAGGACAATTTATCTCATTCTTTTGGAAAGCTCTGAGGGATTGTATGTTTGTGCTGTAATTGATTTAAACATTCTTTGCTGATGGATGTTCAGGTTTTTCCAGTTTTCACAACCATAAATAATGTCACAAATTCCTTGTTTGTGTCTTTGCATGCTTATGCAAGACTGTTTCAGAATAGCTTTTTAGAATCCTACCAGATTATCGGTGGCCCTGCTGGGTCAAAGAGTATGGCTATTTAGCATTTTGATACAGTACTAGTTTTGTATTACTGAAGCGGAACTGATGCATCTTAGCAATTGGACAGGAGAGTGTCTGTTGGCCCAATTCCGATCAATAATAGATATTATGAAGTCAACACTTTTTTCCTAATCTGAGAGATTTTGTAAAACACATTTTTATTTGAAAGGCAGATTTTGCAGAAAGAGAAGGAGAGGCAGGGAGAGAAGGTCTTCCACCTACGGGATCATTCCCCAAATGGCTACAATGGCCAGAGCTGAGCTCACCCAAGGCAGAAGCCAGGAGCCTCCCCAGGGTCCAGCCTGTGGGTGCAGGGTCCCAAGGACTTGGACCACCCTGTGCTGCTTTCTCAGGCTACAGGCAGAGAACAAGATGAGAAGCAGAGCTGTATCCAGCGCCCATATGGAATGCTGGCACCACAGCCTATTGGCTCTTGAGAGATGATTTAAAAAAAAATTGTTATTCATTTGAAAAAGTTGTAGACCAGGAGAAAGAGCCAGAGATTTTCCACCTGCTGGCTCACTCCCCAGATGGCTGCAATACCCTGGGCCAGGCCAAAACCAGGAGCCATGAGCCAAAAACTGTACCCCAGAATCCATGTGGGTGCAGGGGCCCAAGTTTTGGGCTTTTCCCAGGCCATTCCAGGGAGCGGGACCATAAGTGGAGCAGCTGGCAGCTGGAACTCAAACTGTTGTTCATACGGGATGCTCTACCCCCTACACTTCAGCACCAACCCTGAGAGATGATTTTTAACTAGTATTTATTAAGCACATATGTTCTTATGAATTTTTAGTGCAGTTTCTAGCTTTGGCTTTTTTTTTTTTTAAAGATTTATTTATTTGAATAGCAGGAGCAGAGAGAGAGAGAGAGAGAGAGAGAGAGAGAGAGAGAGAGAGAGAATGAATGAGAATCTTCTATGTGCTGCTTCACTCTCCAAATGGCTAAGGCCGGGCCAAACCCAGGAGCCAGCTTCACGCAGATCTCCCATGTGGACAGCCTGAGCCCAACCGCTTGGGTTGTGTTCTGTTGGTTTCCCATTAGCAGGGAACTGCATTGGAAATGAAGCAGCTGTGAAATAAAATGGTGCCCACATAGGATGCCAGCTTTGCAGGCAGTAGTTTAATCCACTATAGCACTATGCCGATTCCAATATTTTACCTCTTTAACCTTTAACAAATTTAACTTTTTTCTTATAAAGACTTAATTTTATTGGAAAGGCAGATGTATAGGAGAAGAAGAGACAGAGAAAGATCTTCTGTCCTCTGGTTTACTCCCCAAGTGGCTGCAAATGGCTGTTGCTGAGCTGAGCTGGAGCGAGGAGCAGGTACTTCCTTCAGGTACAGCACAGGGGTGCAGGATCCCAGGGCTTTCAGCCATTCTCTTCTATTTGCCCAGGCCACAGGCAGGGAGCAAGATGGGATGTGGAGCATCCAGGACACAAACTGCTCCCCACATGGAATGCTGGTGCTTGCAAAGTGAGGATTTAGCCACTGAGCCATTGCACTGACGCTTAGCTTTCTTCTTCTTCTTCTTTTTTTTTTTTGTCTTTTTTTTATTTTATTAATTCATTAATTACATTGTATTATGTGACACATTTTCATAGGTACTTGGATTCTCCCCACTCCTCCCCAAACCTTCCCACCATGGTGGATTCCTCCACCTTGTTGCATAACCATAGTTCAATCTTCTTTTTTTTAAAAGATTTATTCATTTTATTACAGCCAGATATGCACAGAGGAGGAGAGACAGAGAGGAAGATCTTCCGTCCGATGATTCACTCCCCAAGTGAGCCGCAACGGCCCAATGCGCGCCGATCCGATGGCGCGGGAACATGGAACCTCTTCTGGGTTTCCCACACGGGGGCAGGGTCCCAAAGCTTTGGGCCGTCCTCGACTGCTTTCCCAGGCCACAAGCAGGGAGCTGGATGGGAAGTGGAGCTGCCGGGATTAGAACCGGTGCCCATATGGGATCCCGGGGTGTTCAAGGCGAGGACTTGAGCCGCTAGGCCACGCCGCCGGGCCCAACCCTTAGCTTTCTTAAACTTAGCTTTCTTAAACTCTGGTTCCTTGATCTTCAAAGTGGAAGTAAGAATGCATTTCCCGAGATCTTCTTGGTATTCAATGGCACTTGGCACACAATAAGCCGTCACTTGGTGGTTTAACAGGTTTTTTTTTTTTTTTTTTATGAAGGTTACTAGTACTGCCTATCAGCTGCTCTAACCCTGGGGAGGAAGTCTGCCTTCTGGTTTTACAGCTGGACAGACCACAATTCTTCTTTTTTAAAGATTTATTTATTTTTACTGGAAAGTCAGATATACAGAGAGGGGAAGAGACAGAGAGGAAGATTTTCTGTCTAATGATTTACTCCCCGAGCAGCCGCAACGGCTGGAGCTGAGCCAATCCAAAGCCAGGAGCCAGGAGATTTTTCTGGATCTCCCACGTGGGTGCAGGGTCCCAAGGCTTTGGGCTGTCCTCAACTGCTTTCCCAGGCCACAAGCAGGGAGCTGGATGGGAAGTGGAGCTGTCGGGATTAGAACTGACACCCATATGGGATTCTGGTGCATTCAAGGCGAGGACTTTTTTTTGTTTATTTTTGACAATCTTTACATAGTTAATTAGGGCACAAAGGTTCAAGGGTTACAGGAAAGTAGGAAAGATTATTATTTCCACATTTTTTTTCTTGTATCTGGGGTAAAGAGGGAGATAAAGGGAGAAACCCCACCCAGTTTCCCACCCATCCCAGGTCCCTTATGTGGGGCATACGCTGAGGGTCTTGCTCAAGTGGTTTTGATAGTTCAACACTTATGAATTGCTGCCAATCTAAGGCGAGGACTTTAACCACTACACTATCGCACCGGGCCCTAAGCCACAATTCTTAGACTGGCTTATTATTAAATAGGTCTAGTTTGCTCATTCTATGGTTTGATACCATAGTATTAAGCGCCATAATGATCAGGGGGTTCTAGACTTTTGACTCTACATTTTTTAAAGATTTATTTATTTGTATTGGAGGCAGATATACAGAGAGGAGAAGAGACAGAGGAAGATCTTTCATCCTATGGTCACTTCCAAAGCGGCCACAATGGCTGGAGCTGAGCCAATTCGAAGTTAGGAGTCAGGAACCTCTTCCAGGTCTCCCATGTGGGTGCAGCATCCCAAGGCTTTGGGCTATCCTCAGCTGCCTTCCCAGGCCACAAGCAGGGAGCTGGATGGAAAGCAGGGCTGCTGGGATTAGAATCGGTGCCCATATGGCATCCTGGCGCGTTCAAGGCAAGGACTTTAGCCGCAAGACTATGCTCTGACTCCACAACACACTGTTCTCCGACTCTACATTTTTTTAATGAAATGAAAACCATGTCAACTCTTGGTAGTAGAATCAGGCGGCTTCCTGTCCTCCGAGTGCCTCTCTTGCGGAGTGGTGGGCACTGCAGGGTCCACTTGCCTGCATGGAGGTGAGCTTGTAAGTATCAGATTTGCTCCTGGAGTAGATCTTGAGGAAACTGCAGTCACCCCCTTAAAGTGCTTTATCTCCATTTCTACACAGTTGTTGAATAGTTTTATCCATAGCCAGGATGTGGAAAGCAGGCTGCTGAATTTGTGGTGTTAGAAAATTCAATTCTCATGTTATTTGACACCTTAGGATGTATCAAGTACTTCTCCCTATTTGGTAGCTGAAGGAATTGCAACTCTGAGGATTTTTCTTACTATAAACTTACTCAGCCATAATGGTTCAATTATATTGGTTAATCCAAACTATTATTGCTATTTTTTCAAAGATTTACTTATTTATTTAAAAGGGTTAGAGAAGGGGGCAGTGAGACAAGGAGAGGGAAAGAAGGCAAGGATCAGGGAGAGATAGAGAGAAAATGTTACACCTACTGGTTCAGGCCCAGAGAGCCACATGGCCAGGGCTGGGTGTGACTGGAGGCAGGAGCTTCACTGGGTCTCCCATGTGGGCTGCAGTTATTCAAGTCCTTCAAGTGTTTGGGCCACGAGGAGGGAGCTGGATTGGAAGCAGAGCAGTCAGAACTTGAACCAGTGCCCAGATGGGATGCTAGCCTTACAGGCATGGGCCCCAATTACAATTATTCTTTTTTTTAAAGATTTTTAAAAAATATTTATTTTTTATTTTATTAGAAAGGCAGATGTGGGCCCAGCGGCGTGGCAGAGCAACTAAAGTCCTCGCCTTGAACGCACTGGGATCCCATATGGGTGCCGGTTCTAATCCCGGCTGCTCCACTTCCCATCCAGCTCTCTGCTTGTGGCCTGGGAAAGCAGTCGAGGACAGCCCAGAGCACTGGGACCCTGCACCCGCGTGGGAGACCAGAAGAAGCTGCTGGTTCCTGGCTTGAGATCAAATCAGTTCAGCTTTGGCCGTCGTGGCCATGTGGGGAGTGAATCAGCGGATGGAGGATCTTCCTCTGTCTCTCCTGCAAAGCAGGAGCCAGGAACTTCCTCCAGGTCTCCCACATGGGTGCAGGGTCCCAAGGCTTTGGGCCGTCCTCCACTGTTTCCCCAGGTCACAAGCAGGGAGCTGCGTGGGCTGCAGGGATTAGAACTGGTGTCCATATGGGATCCTCGCGCGTGCAAGGCAAGGGCTTTAGCTACCACTTTCGGCTCAGAAATAAATAAACTCTTACAAAAAAAAAAAAAAAAAAACACACACCACCAAAACCAAAACCCATAAAAGTGATGTATGGCTTTTCCCTTTTTTCCCCCAGAACCTAACCGCCTGCAATTATGTATTGCTCTACTTCACTCCCCCATTCCTGCATGAGAGTCTGTATCACACTCTTCAATGAAGTAATTTTTTTTTTTTTTTAAATTCGGCTTTTGTCATAGACATGATTTCAGGACGCTGTGAGTCCTCGCAATGTGTGGAGTGACTGGGCGACTCCTCCCCACCCACTCCGCAGGCCCCCTGAAGGGACGCGAATCCGCCGCTGAAACGACGGAGGGGCCCATCGGTGACCCTGGGGAGCTCACGGAGCAACTGCCATCTCGTCTATGCCGACCCTGGGAGCTGTCCCTGCCGAGCCGCTGGCCCCGCGAGCGTCAGCACGGCCGCCGCCGCCGACTGCCCCCACCCGGCCCGGGCCCCGCCCGGTGGTCGCGCGGGGCGTCCCCGGGCGCCGGCGGCGGAGCGGCGAAGACAGCCGGCCTCGCACAAAGGCGCCCCTGCCGGGAGCCCGGCCTCCGCCCCCGGCCGCGGCCGCCCAGTCGCCTCTCGCCCGGCTTCTCCTCAGCTCGTTCTAAGGAAAACGACGCGGGGCCGGGCGGGGCAACAGGGAGAGAGCGAGACAGAGAGAGAGAGAGAGAAGGAGGAGGAAAAAAAAAAAAAAAAAAAAAAAAAAAGACAGAGAGCAAGAGGTCCCGCCTCCTCGCCCGCCTTCCGCCCCCCATTGGCCCGGCCCCCGCCCGCGTCATGCCGAGCCTCACCAGTGGCGAGGCGCGATACTGCGAGGTGGGCCGGGCCCGAGC
>NC_080833.1:4734913-4822972 GCF_030435755.1 Ochotona princeps | reverse complement strand
GGAGTGGGCGGCGGGTCGGCGCAGCCCCGCCGCGGCCCCGCCACCATCGCGGAGCTGCCGCTGCTCCCACAGACGCTCGCGAGCCGCCCCCCGCGCTCCGGAGCCTCCTCAGCCTCCCGCACTGCCCGAGACGCTCAGCCTGCTGGGCCTCGGTCCCCGCCCGCCCCCTCTTCTTCTTCCCCATTCTCGCTCCCCACATTGCCTCTGCCTCATTTTCTCTCCTAGTTGAGGAAAGAAAAAAAATCAACCATCTTCCTGAGGGACTCCCCCCCCCCCCCCCGCGCTCGGAAAAACAAAACCAGACATGATCCTGAGCTCCCGCTGCTGAGGGATCTGCCCGCCCGTGGGGAAGGTCACGGCAGCGAGGCCCCGCAGCCCCCGGCGTCGCGTCCCCGCGGCTCCCGCCCCGTCCCCGTCCACTTTTCCCGGGAGCTGGGCCGCAGACACCTCTATTGATGGTCTAGCGCGTTCGGGAAAGGTAAGTCTCCGCCTGGCCCGCGCCGTCCCCGGGGGCTCTGCGGCCGGCCCCGCGCCTGGACGCCGGGCGGTGTGGGGGTCGGCGGGGAAGGAAGGGCGGCGCGATCCCGGGGGGCAGGTGACCGCCCGGGGGCCTCTGACCCCTTCTGGCCTCTCGTTCAAGCGCTTGCACTGCCCGTGTGAGGTTAAACTCTTTCATCTGACCGCATTATTGGCTCAAGTGTGAGAGGGGAAGGAGTCGGGGGCCGAAGGTGTACATTGCTTGAATGTTTGTGGGTTTCAGGGTGGGTGGGGGGCGGACTGCGCGTAAAGTATCATTTTCGCCTTTGCAAGACTGTCTTTGTGTCCTCGGCGTCTGGTGGCTCGCTGCACGGTTTTAGGAGCTGATGAAGCAAACATCACTTGTAGCAGGATACAGTTCCTAGTCTCGCCTTGTAGTTCTGTTCTTGGAGGGAGGGCAGCTGATAGTTCTTATTATTCTTTTTTTTAAGGTTATGGAAAGACGGTTAAGTAGTTTCAGCGGCGTGTGTGTGTTGGGGAAAGTGGCAGCTTCCTTTGGAACCGGTTGCTTGAGAAGTTGTTGAAAGGAAAACAAAATGATTCATTGTCGAATTGTCATTTCCCTCTGTCTCTTTTCCAAGGTTTGCTTACAATTTTTCTGGATTACAGACTTCAAACACTGATTTAGGCAAAATGTGTCCTTGAGAAACTGGGTGCTTTAAATGTTTCAGTGTGTGTTGCTATTTTGAGGTGCATTTAGAAAGTACTTTTTGTTTGAATCTTGAAATAGCTTTCTCCAAAGCAAATTTTGGAGCTAAAAAAAAAAAAAAAAAAAAAAAACTAGTAAAAGGATGAAGTTGGTGAACCGCAAAGCAGACATTTTAATGTAAGAAATGAGCGCATCCCGTGGTTCCGTGTGAGGCTGTCTGGATGCGGCTTTCCCTTTAGAGAGACCTTTTTGTCTAGTGTCCCCTGGTTCTTAGGCTCAGTCGGTTGGGGGAGGGGAGAGGATGGATCTGTAACAATAATAAAATCATCTTTGAGTAGGTGTTTCCCCCCATGGCTGTGCTCGCCGAGATCATTGCCCTGGAAATGGGAAGCCAGGGTTGGTTTTGACGGCCTGGCCCTCGTGGGAAGCTGGCCTGTGGCTCTGCCTGTTGTTGAGGTCGAAGGGAAAAGAGACACACACGCGTGCACACACACAAACACACACACAATACCAGGCTGAGGGTTCATTGTTCTTCCATACACACATTCGTTTTCTCTCTCCCATGTTTGGGACTAGGTTTGCACAAACAGACACAGCTCTTTGGGAGAGAGGAGAGGCGATGGGGGAGGGGAGGGTGCTTTTCTTGTGAGCCCTCCCCCATCTCCTCAGTGGCCTTGTTTGTAACCTGTGAGCCAGAAGAGGACCTTGGAAGCTAAGGGGGCCTCAGGCTCACGCTCAGGGCCTCCTGTGCCTTCCTCTCTTCCCTTTGCTAGCCTGGCGTCTGCTGTTCTTTTTGTGTGTGTGTGTGAAGATGCAATGCCTCTTTCTGTGTCACGGCCTTCCTGCGTCCACCCTAGCTGGGGCAGTGGTGTGCTCCCCGGCTCCCCCTGCGGAGGCTGAGGGGCTGGGGTGGAGATGGGCGGGCTTGGTTCAGGCTGTGAGGATGGCATTGGAGGTGTGTGTTTTGGGCTGTTAGTGCTCTGAAGGTTTGATGGTCAGTCAAGCTTGCTGGCTGCTGAACTGTCAGCCTGGGGTTGTTTTTGTAAATAGAAGTGGTAAGGTTTTCTTTTTTTTTTGTTTGTTTTGGGGGGCAAGTATAGGGATTCCTTTGAGCACTGGCCGGGGTAGGCTGCGAGTCCACCTGGGATGACCGGGCTCTGGCCCCAGGGTGGAGCTTGGTGTGTCCTGCGGGGTGTGGAATTGCACCTTCTGCTGGTTAATTGCCTGTAGGAGCCAGAGGAAGAGGATGGGGGAGGGGATTGGTAGCTAGAGCTTAATGATTTTCCTTTTGAATGTGGTGGTAGTGGCTTTCTGGAAAAGCCCTTCTCCCGAGTGGGCCTGTGCGCCGAGGCCGTCTGCTGTGTCCGTGGCCGGACAGGGCCTGTGGTGGTCCGTGAGGCCGTCTGCTGGGACCCTGTGGTGGTCCGTGAGGCCGTCTGCTGGGACCCTGTGGTGGTCCGTGAGGCCGTCTGCTGGGACCCTGTGGTGGTCCGTGAGGCCGTCTGCTGGGACCCTGTGGTGGTCCGTGAGGCCGTCTGCTGGGACCCTGTGGTGGTCCGTGAGGCCGTCTGCTGGGACCCTGTGGTGGTCCGTGAGGCCGTCTGCTGGGACCCTGTGGTGGTCTGTGAGGCACCTAGACATTGGTCCTTCCAATTTTCCTGTCATTGGCAACCTTTCCTCTTGGATGAGTGCGGGTGTTCCAGAACAGTAAACACAGTAACTGGCTGTATTTGTATTCCAGGTATAGGGAACACTAGGTACACTCGCAGTCTTTGAAAAGTTTCTGGTGTTGTTGATAAAGTGAAATCGTAGCAGGAGGTAGAGATGTCGCCCAGGGACTTAATCCTAACCCCTGGCGAGGTGGTAATTAGAGTGGGGAATCTACCCAAAAAAGGACCTACAGAGTAGGATTGCATTGTGATAATATTTTCATTAGTCATATAAACATAAATAGGATTGTCTGATAGGATGATTTATGGGTTAGATTGAAAACATAAAGAAAATGTGAAACAAATGTGTTTCTGGACTAGCTTGGAAGAGGGCCAGTTCTTGCTCAAAGACTTCTGAACCAGGGTGCAGGTTGGAGACAGCCTGCTTGGTCATGCCTTGAAGGCTTTCCATTCTCACTTGTCCTAACCCAGCTCAGATGGTTTAAAGTGGAGAACTGCAGTGGTGGGTGGGTGGCGGTACCCAGTGCTCTGGGTGTGGGGTAAACTTCTGTGCCAGACTGGCTCCTCCTAGGAATGTGGTTTCTGACTCATTTTGCTTCCAAAACTCGCAGTGTAATCTCTAAAATCACGTCTTTTGCAGTGAAATGTGAGCAGTTCAAATGTAGTATTTATTCTGTGGGAATGGAGTTGGGTGATTTCAGTCCTGTGTGTTTTCTGCCCATGTTTTGCTGCTTAAAACAAGTGGCAAAAGGAAGATGCAGAGCAAGAAATGAAATGGATCACAGACTTCTTCGACTTTGGCTTGTTGGTTGGTCAATCACAAAATTTAGAAACACACAGCACAATAATTTCCATCAGGCCCTGAAATAATTGTGTGTAAAAATGAGCTGGAATATGCCAGGTGCTGTAAAATACAGGCGGATAAGCTCTGTACTCTCCTGAAATCCTGCCTGCCTGGAATATCATTATGGATTTACTAAGCACCCATTACTTTAAAATTAGTTTTGGATCTTTAACATCTTGTTCAAATCTCAGTAATCAAAAAAAGATTCAAGTAGTAAAAATCAGTTGTATATACCAAGTTCTTTTGGGACTAGCGTGCTTTTCCACTAACTGCTTTTGGCAGCTACTTTTGCAGCTGATTTAAAGGTTAAGATAGCAGAAAATTCAGATGTTTGAATGAGTCATTGGCCTAACCTGACTGTGGGCCTCCTCACACACATCAGTGCATGCGGGAACAATGCACTATTGTCTTGCATAATCAGGCTGTGATAGTGCTGGGCTGTGGGTGATCACAGTTTTTTTTTTTTTTTAAAGATTTATTCAGTTTATTACAAAGTCAGATATACAGAGAGGAGGACAGAGGCAGAGAGGAAGATCTTCCATCCGATGATTCACTCCCCAAGTGAGCCACAACGGGCCGACGCGCGCCGATCCGAAGCCGGGAACCTGGAACCTCTTCTGGGTCTCCCACACGGGTGCAGGGTCCCAAAGCTTTGGGCCGTCCTCCACTGCTTTCCCAGGCCACAAGCAGGGAGCTGGATGGGAAGTGGAGCTGCCGGGATTAGAACTGGCACCCATATGGGATCCCGGGGCTTTCAAGGCGAGGACTTTAGCTGCTAGGCCACGCCGCCGGGCCCTGTGTATTCTGTTTAAATGCCATTCTGATGAGTCTGTTCAACTTGTGTTTGGTTCCTTGTCCAACGTGGTTGTAGGATTTTTAAAAACAAAATTTAAATTGTTAGGATTCTTAAGCCATTTTAGTGAACATTTGGCTAAATAAGCCTGTCTGTATACTGAAAATATTTAGTAAGTTTCATGTTTTAGTTGAGGGTTGTGATTTGTGCCAACTAATGTGTGTTCTCTGTTAGGTCATTGGGTTAGATAATAGTGTTCATGTGAGAGGTTTTTGGAAAAATGACTTGTTTGTGATAGGATAGAGTTGTTTTTAAGTGGTAAAATTTGGCTATATATATCAGTACATATCAGCATATATATGTGTATATATGTAAAGTATATATGTGTGTACATACACATACATATTTGTATGATTTTTATTCATTTATTTGAAAGACAAGGATTTACTCCCCAGATGTCTGCAGCCAGCTGGCATTGGGTCAGGTCACATCCGGGAGCTGAAGACGCGGTTCGGGTCCCCTGTGGTGGAGCATCTCGCCTGCGTCAGCCATCCCCTGCTGCCCAGGGTGGAATCTGGGGTGGAGGCAGGACTTGGGCGTAGGTACTGTGACATGGGATGTGGGTGTCTTTAAGTGCAAGACTAAACTCCTGTCCCTTCACATGACTTCTCACATTTTAAAAAATATATTTTATTTGACTGGCACCATGGGTATCCAGCTAAGCCTGTGACTGCAGTGGCAGCATCCCATCTGGACGCTGGTTCAAGGCATGGCAGCTGCACTGCTGATGCATCTCCCTGATAATGGCCTTGGAAGGCAGTGAAAGAGTGCCAAGTCCTTGTGTCCCTGCATCCATGTGGGAGACTCAGAAGAAGCCCCTGACTTTGGACTGGGCCAGTTCTGGCCAATGTGGAATTTGGGCAGTGAACCAAGATGGAATATCTGTCTGTCTGTATCCTTCTCTCTCTGAAACTCTGAGTTCAAATAAAAAGAATACAATAAATATTTTAAAAATATATTTCTTTGAGAGACAGCCAGACAGACACAGGGGAAATCTTCTGTGTGTTGCTTCATTCCCTAAATGGGAGCCTAGACGTCAGTCCGATCCTCCCATTTGGGTGTCAGGGATCCAGCCACTTGAGAGAAGCATTAGCAGGAATCTGGAATCTGGGACTGAGGTGGGATTCAGATGCCGACACTCTGGATGTACACACCCATGCCATTTTACCTGCTGTGTCAAAGCACAGCTGGTCCCCGAGCCCCTGCAGTGACACTCAGTAGGACTGGGAGCAGACAGTCTAACAGACCATTCTAGGTACCAGAGAGAAGAACAACACAACTTTGAGTTTTAAGAATCAGGCCTTACAGAATAAGATGCCTGCCCAGGCACGGTAGCCTAGTAGCTAAAGTCCTCACCTTGCATGCACCAGCATCCCATATGGGTGCTGGTTCATATCCCGGCTATTCCACTTCCAGCTCCCTGCTTGTGGCCTAGGAAAGTGGTGGAGGACAGCCCAAAGCCTTGGGACCCTGCACCCACGTGGGAGACCTGGAAGAGGCTCCTGGCTCCTGGCGTCAGATTGGCTCATTTCCAACCATTGTGGCCACTTGGGGAGTGAACTAGCGGACGGAAGATCTTCCTCTCTGACTTTCCTTTCTGTAAATCTGACTTTCCAATAAAAATAAATAAATCTTAAAAAAAAAGTAAGATGCCCAGGTTTGGGGTTCAGTACTCCCTCTCTTGATGGCCATTGGGGGTGTGGATCCCAGCAGGCTGCAGCCGTGCAGGCAGTGTGCTGCACTGTACTTCAGGGCTAGGACTGTGTGTGGTTGTCCAGGCTGTGGGCAGCAAGAGGGGTTGCACAGTGTTGCTGTTGTAGCCTGATCTGAAAGAGCTGTGCAGAAACATGGCGTTCCGCATGCTTGGCTGACTCCTGAAGCGGCAGGGAAAGGCACACAGCTGTGCCCACACTCAGGAGGGCATGTGTGGGCATGCTTTTGGCCTGCATACCTGTCCGCCAGGCTCCCAGAAGTCTGACCCCTGGCCCCCTTCCTGCTTTTGGGGTCAGGAACAGGGGAGTAGAGGGTTAGGGGTGTACAGAGTTCAGGGGAGCTTGGGCGTGTGCTGCCCTGAATGCCTCCCTCGCTGCCAGAAGCTGGCTGCTTGACTTGGGACCAGGAGGCTGTTGTCCTGATAGAAGTAGACATTTCATATGTGGGAACTTCCTGCGGGTGAGTGTAAGCTGCTTCCCATTACACCCAGGGCCAACATGCCCCCTTGGGGTGGGTCACCCCGCAGTCTCCTGCAGGGCACCACCTAGGCTGCTCAGTTCCTCCGTCATGTGCCACTTTAGACTTGTTGGCTGAGAGGAGGGGTTCCTTTTTTACAGCAGGCCCTTGAGCCGCCACGGCTAGTCCCCTGCTGTTAACTCAGCCATTTTCTCTCTGGTCTCTGTGCCTTCATGTTTCTGCTTCCTATTCTACCAAGGATTCTTTTATTGTTTTTGTTTTTTTTTTTGTTGTTGTTGTTGTTTTGTTTTTTAAATCTTACTTAGTTTATTAGGGTACAAAGTGTCAAGGTCTACAGGGTAAAAGTGGGTAATACCCTTGTTTCCACACTAATACTATCATTTTTCCCTGTATCTGGGGTCGGGGAGAAACAAAGGGAAAAGCCCCACCCAGCCTCCCACCCATCCCAGATCCTCTACTAAGGATTCTTAGTACAGGTTCTTGTCACCATTGTTGATTAACAATTTGGAGTCAGCCTACCTCATAAGCTCCCACCAGCCCTCCCCCTGGGTCCTCGGGTAGCCGCCTGCCCCTCTTTTGGCTCTTGTGTGAGGACAGCTGGAGCCGAGTGCATGGGCGCTTGGAGCTGGGGGTGGTATGCTATTCCTTCCTGATTTTCTCATTTTCATCTTCCCTGACATCTGGCTGTTGTTTTTGATACCTTATTCTAGCAGTTTATTTTGCTTCAGAAAATGACATAGTCACAACTTGTAGTCAATTATTTTCCTCTTTTTAGGTGAGATCATTTTATTGTTTCTGTCTTCTTAGATTGTCTGCCTGCCCAAGTCAAGTTTCCCAAGCTGTGTTTATAACATCTAGATACCTGCAAGTGTGTAAGTGTTCTGATGTCCAAATAAATCTTCAATGTCCATTAGCGCCCCAACACTGCAGAAACACCATCTAGAATAAAGGGATTTTTTTTCCTTTTTTATCCTCCTCTCCTGTTACTTCAAAGCACACCTCTGACCTTAGGAAATACATATGAAATTAGTCTTTTCTTTACCAGATGTCTTGTCCCCTTTTCCTTAGTAAAGCAGGAGATTTGGGGTTGCTGTCACACTGCCCAGGTACTCTGTAACTAGTTTCCTTCAGGCAGCTTCTGTACCCTGGGATTGAGGAGGGACAACAGGTGGCTTTCCACTTAGCATACAGGCCCTTCTGGAGTTGGTTTTGGTTGCTGCATTCATCTTCTCACTCAGATCAATCAGATCAGTGTTCTTTTTGACCCCACTCCAATAGTCATGTTCATATACGATGTTTAGTCAGTTAAAATTTGGATTACTGTAGACCAGTGTATAAGCACTGATAAGAATATTTTAACAGGGCCCAGTGTGATAGCAGAGCAGCTAAAAATCTTCGCCTTGTACCGGTTTGTATCCTGGTGGTCCTGCTTCCCATCCACCTCCCTGCTTGTGGCCTGGGAAAGCAATTGAGGTCGGCCCAAAGCCTTGGGACCCTGCACCCACATGGGAGACCTGGAAGAAGCTCCAGGCTCTTGGCTTCTGCTCTGCTCAGCTCTAGCCATTGCAGCTACTAAGGAAGTGAACTAAAGGAGGGAAGATCTTCCTCTCTGTCTCTCCTCCTCTCTGTGTATCTGACTTCGCAATAAAAAGAAACAAATTTTTACATATGAAAAAATCTTTCAACAAACACTAAACAAAAACAAGGACTTAACTCTTCAGTTCATTGGGTTAAGTCTCACAAGTGTGTGAAGATGGAGAGAACAGCTTTCTAGAGATTATTTATTGTTTTGACCTTTGGTTACACAAAACTGTTGACAGATAAAGAAAAATGAAATACCATAGGGCCATGTTATCTATTGCTAAATAACCAGCTATCCCACCACTTAATGACAGTGCGGAAAACATTTATCGTCTTACAGTCTTTGTGGCTCATTTATCAGGGCATGACTTGGCCTGTGACTTGAGGCTGCCGTCGCCCCAGTCATCCGAAACTGGCTGGAGCTGGTGGGTTTGTGTCCAGTGTGATGCCTTCACATGGCCGTGGGCAGGAAGCCGCAGCGCTGGCCACTGGGACCTTGTACCTCTTCGTACAGGTGTTACTTGAATGACTAAATACCCTGGTGTCTGGGTCTCCCGGAACAGGTGGAGAGAGAGAGGGAGGAAGGAAGGAAGGAAGGGAAGAAGCAGTGACCCTCAGGGCATATGCCATCTCTTCTTCCATGTTGAATTAGAATCAAGTCCTGAGGCCCAGCCAGCACACAAAGGGATTAGGTTTTGCTTTTTGTTTGTTTGCTTTAGATTTATTTATCCATTTATTTGAAAGATAGAACCACAGAGAGGGAGCAAGGGAGAGTCAGAAGAACCGGCATCTTCCATCCACTGATTTATTCCCCCAATGGCCATGAGGCCTGAGGCTGTACTAGGTTGAGCCAGGAACCTGGAAGTTCCCATGGCGGGCTCCACATGGGTGGTGGGGGCCCAAGCATTTGGATTCCCTGCTGTTGCTGTTTCAGGTGGGTTAACAGGGAGCTGGATAGGAAATGGAGCAGACAGGACTTGAACTCGTGTCCACAAGGGATGCCAGTGTTGTAAACGTCAGCTTTAAATGCTGTACGGCATGTGTGTGAGGGTTCACTGTCTGAAATAGCCAGGATGGGCCAGGCTGAAGTAGGGAACTGGGGACTCTGGTCTCTCTCATTGGGGGCAGAGATTCAGGTGCTTAAGCAGTTGCTGTCTGCGTCGGAGGTCCGCATTAGTGGGAGCCTGGGGCAGGGCTGAACTGGGCCTCGAGCCCAGGCTCTCATGATGCTGGTATAGCTGCATCAAATGCCCACCCATGAGCTGCGCTTCTTTTTTTTTGTTTGTTTGTTTTTTAAAGATTTATTCATTTTATTACTGTCAGATATACACAGAGGAGGAGAGACAGAGAGGAAGATCCTCCGTCCGATGTTTCACTCCCCAAGTGAGCCACAACGGGCCGACGCGCGCCGATCTGAAGCCGGGAACCAGGAACCTCTTCCGGGTCTCCCACGCGGGTACAGGGTCCCAAGGCACTGGGCCGTCCTCGACTGCTTTCCCAGGCCACAAGCAGGGAGCTGGATGGGAAGTGGAGCTGCTGGGATTAGAACCGGCGCCCATATGGGATCCCGGGGCTTTCAAGGCGAGGACTTTAGCCGCTAGGCCATGCCGCCGGGCCCTGGGCCCTGCTTTTAAAGGTTTATTTATTTTAGTATACGTGCGGTCAAAGCGAGCACAAATGTTTATTTATTTGTGTTGGAAAGACAGATTCACAGAGAGAACGAGAGACAGAAAGATCTTCTGTCCCAAGTGGTCTACAATGGCCATAACTGAACCGATCCACAGCCTGGAGTCAGGAGCTTCTTCCAGGTCTCCAGCGTGTTCAAAGCTGCCAAGCATCTGGGCCATCCTCTGCTGCTTTCACAGGTATGATAGCAAGAGCTGGATTGGAAGTGGAGCAGCTGGGATTTGAACTGGTGCCCATGTATGGTGCTGTGTGACTATGCTGGGCCCCAAGATGCATTATTATTTTATACCAGTTAAACTGTGTAAGATCTGTCCCGACTCCAGGGTGTCTAAATATGAAACATTGTGTATCTTAGGATCATTGAAATATGATCCACTAGTATAGGCTTTTTTCACATCCGTACAGACCCTGGAAAGTATGTTTGAAAATAGATTTTAAAGCAGATTATTTTCTCCCAAAGGAGCAGCGTTATAAACTTTACTCCTGCCTAAGTAGTTGGTGTGAAAAAGCTCCGCTATTGCCAACAGTACAGTGAAAGCAGAGATGCGGGGCAGGCAGTGTGCTTCAGCGGCATAACTCGAGGCTGTGTGCTTGCATCCCAAATCTGGATGCTGGTTCGAGTCCCAGCTGCTTGGCTCTCATCCAGCTCCTTACTAGCTTGCTTGGGAGTCAGTAGATGATGGCTCAAGTACTTAGTTCCCTGCCACCCACATGGGAGATCTGGACAGATTCTTTGATGTGGCACATCCCTGGCTGTGGCAGCTATTTAAGAGAGTGAACCGGCAGATGGAGTATACCTCTCTGTTTCTACCTTTGTGTACTTACTTAAGTTTATTTAAACGGTGAAATCACACATATGTGTGGGACATGTTTGGGGTAGTGAGAGGATTGCGAGGGGTGAGTGGGAATGTTCCTGCCTTCCATTCTGTGTTTGCAGGAAGAGAGATCATCCCTGTTTGCAGTCTTCAAAGGATCTTAGGAAGGGAAGTGGTTTCGTGCTATGCCCCTCAATCCCCAGTGAGGGGAAGTATATCCTGGGAGACGGGTTCTTGGTAGATAGGCTGGTGAGATTTGCAAAGAGCAGGGCAATATGGCTTCAAGTTTACTATCTACAACTGAAGTCATTCTGCCACTCAGAGATTTTTGATAGTTATTCTAGGAGTTGCTGAAGATTTTTGTTCTGATTTTTACCAAGTAACTGCATTGCATCCTCACATCTGGATATGACAGTCTCCATTACATAGTTACTGTACATCCCCTTAAATGAAAAGCCACAATACAAAATCAACAACAGGAAGAAAACTAGAAATTTACAACACCGTGAAGTTAAATAACATGGAACTAGATATGACAGTCTCCATTACACAGTTACTATATGTCCCCTTAAAGCAAAAGTCACAAAACAGAATCAACAACAGGAAGAAAAATGAAATTAACAACACCATGAAGTTAAATAACATGCTGCTGAATGACTAGTGTGTTACTGAACAAATATAAAAGAGGGCTTGGCGCAGTGGCCTAACAGCTAAAGTCCTTGCCTTGAATGCGCCAGAATTCCATATGGGCGCAGGTTCTAATCCTGGCTGCTCCACTTCCCATCCAGCTCCCTGCTTGTGGCGGAGGAAAGCAGTCGAGGACGGCCCAATGCATTGGGACCCTGCACCCATATGGGAGACCTGGAAGAAGTACCTGGCTCCTGGCTTTGGATTGGCGCAGCACCGGCTGTTGTGGTCACTTGGGGAGTGAATCAACGGACTGAAGATCTTCCTCTCTGTCTCTCCTCCTCTCTGTATATCTGGTGCATGCAGGACGAGGATTAGGCACTAGGCTACCATACTAGGCTCTTGAACATGTATTTTTTTTTTAACATTTATTTATTTTTCTTGAAAAGGCAGATATACAGAGAGGAGGAGAGACAAAGAGGAAGATCTTCTGTCTGGGGGTTCATTTCCCAAATGGCTGCAACAGCCGAAGCTGAGCCAAGCTGAAGCCAGTAGCTTGGAGTTTCTTCCAGGTCTCCCATGTGGGTGCTGGGTCCCAAGGCTTGGGCTGTGCTTGACTGCTTTCCCAGGCCACAAGCAGGGAGCTGGATGGGAAGCAGGGCTGCTGGGATTAGAACTGGTGCTCATCTGGAATCCTGGTGCGTTCGAGGTGAGGACTTTAGCCACTAGGCTATTGTGCCGGGCCCTAAATGTGTATTTTTGATTCAATACTTACACCTCATTAAAAAAAAAAAAACTGAGACATTTTTTGTTTGTGTAAACTTTTTTCCTGCTGATGGACATTGGAATTGGCATTAAAAAAATTTTAATGTGAAAGATACATAAGCGGCAAAGATTCATTTGTAGTTGAAAGCAGTTGCAGAGGCAGGGCGAGGCAATGAGAGAGAATATTGAGAATATTTCTATGGTTCTTGGTCCCGGCATGGTGGCCTAGTGGCTTAAGTCTTCTCCTTGAACTCACAGGGATGCCATTTGGGTGCCGGTTCTAATCCTGGAAGCTCCTCTTTACATCTAGCTCCCTGCTTGTGACCTGGGAAAGCAGTGCAAGATCGCCCAAAGCCTTGGGACCCTGTACGATTGTGGGAGACCTGGAGGAAGTTTCTGGCTCCTGGTTTCAGATCGGCACAGCCTGGCCCTTGTGGCCACTTGGGGAGTGAATCGTCAGACAGAATATCTTCTTCTCTGTCTCTTCTCTTCTCTGAATATCTGGCTTTGTAATAAAAATAAATAAATCTTAAACGAAATTTTCTGTTTCTCTTCGCAAACTGTTGCGGTAGGTGGACCTGGATTAGACTGGAATCAGGAATCTGGAACCCCTGCCTTTGAGTTTCTCATGTGAGTTCAGGGCCCTAGCACATGGTTCAGCTCACAGTGATTTCTGAGGTATGTTCGCAGGGGGCTGGGTTACAAGGAGAGCAGGTGGGAGTAGTGCCAGTGTGGATGCTGGCGTCACAGCAGCCCAACTGGTACCACACTACCTGCCCCGTTTCTGATTATTTTGTTTTTTTGTAGCTGGACTGTTACATGATAGTTTAGGTGTGTTTGCAGGAGGAATTATAAGTGAAATGATTGAATCTGTGGGTGTGTGCATCTATTGTTTTAGATATTGATAATAAGTTGCCTTCAAGATAATGCCAGTAGTACACAAATTGAGTGTGTAGGGTTTGTATTTCCTGGCCTTGTCACCAAGCCTGGGTAATAGGAAATTTATTAATCTGTGCTCATCTGGTCATTGAAAAGGCCAGTAGGCTCATTTGATTTGAATTCCTTGCTTATGAATGAAGTTGATAATCTTTTGATATATCAGGATTGAAAAAACACATTATATGGTCTCTGAGTAATAGAGCCGGTTAGAGTGTTTTGTATAAAGAAGAATGTTTTTATTTCAATGTCAGATTTACAGAGAAAGATCCTCCATCTGCTTGTTCACTCTCCAAATGACTGCAACGGCCAGAGTTGAGCTGATGAGCCAGGAGCCTGGAGCTCTTTCTGGTCTGCTGCATGGGTGCAGGGGCCCAGGGACTTGGGCCATCCTCTGCTGCTTTGCAGGGCACAAGCAGGAAGCTGGATACGGGAAATAAATATGTGATACAAACTGGCCCCCATATGGGATGCTGGTGGTTGAAGGTGGAGAATTAGCCTGTGAGCCACTGTACTCACCACCAAGATAGATTTTGTTTTAAAGATTTATTTATTTTTATTGGAAAGTCAGATATACAGAAAGGAGGAGAGACAGAGAGGAAGATTTTCCATCCGATGATTCACTCCCCAAGTGACCACAACAGCCGGTGCTGTGCAAATCGGAAGCCGGGAACCAGGAGCCTCTTCTGGGTCTCCCATATGGGTGCAGGGTCCCAAGGCTTTGGGCCGTCCTCAACTCCTTTCCCAGGCCACAAACAGGGAGCTGGATGGGAAGTAGGGCTGCCGGGATTAGAACCAGCGCTCATATGGGATCCCGGCGTGTTCAAGGCGAGGACTTTAGCTGCTAGGCCACTGCGCTGGGCCCGATAGAGTACTTTTTAAATTTTACTTATTTGAAATAGAACCAGATGCCATCAAACTTGCCATTTAAATCATTTATTTTAAAATTGTCAACTGTTGCCGAACTACTTGTGGTAGGTAACCGTCAAGCTGAACTTGAGGTCCATTCTTTGTTTGCAAACTCGTGAGAGTAGTGGATTCCGAACATGAACTGTGAAAGGCCCGTTTTTCCAGGCCCAGGCCTCGTACTGGTGCGTGGGTCAGGCTAGCTGGATTCTGAGATGGAGTTGTGCGAGACAACTGCTTTGGAATCTCAGGCCTTTCGTACTGGATGAGCGCTGGGTTTCAGTAACTTGTGGTTGAAAGTGGTCTTCAACTGCTAGAAGTGACAGACTGGCCTTTTCTGAAAATGTTTTAAATTCAAGATTTAAATGAGTAAGTTCTCAATTAAAAGATTTGGATATATGGTAAGTGGTTAAAATATCATTAGTATTTTTTTTAAGGTAAGTTAGCTTTTTTGGTCATTTTTTTATTTCACCGATGGGCGTACGTGTGTTTATGAGCAGATGCCCAGGCCGCTTCCTTTGAGTGCAGCGCTGAAGTGGCCTGCGTGGCTCCTCTTGTCCATCTGGATACGAGCTGGAAAGGCACACTGCTCCAGGCTGGCCTGGTGCCCCTTGAGAGCCGCTGCTGATCCTCGCTCTGGCTTGCGTCGGCAGGGTCCTTGGCCAGCCGTGGCAGCCGCTGTGGGCATATACACGGCAGGAGCTCCTACCGGCTCCACCTGGGACCCTGTTCTGTCGGCAGCAAGATGGCAAGAGGATCTTATAGTAGATGGGTTTTGTTAATCTTGTTTTAAATTTGTATTTACTTATTTATTTTAGGGATAGAGAGAGCAAAACAGAAAAAAAAAAAAATAAAAGAGATCAAGAACTCTCTGCTGTCTGCTGGTTCACTCTCCAACTGTCTCTCGCAAGCCAGGGCTGAACCGAGGTGGATGTTTTGGGATGGGAACTCGGTCTCAGTTTCCTGTATTGGTGCCAGGACCCAGTTACTTGTGCCATCCCTGCTCTTTTCCAGGGTCTTCATTAGCAGGAAGTGATTTGGGAATCAGAGCCGAGTACAGTGAATCCAGGCGCCTCAGTGTAGGCTGGTGGCCAGGCCCAAGTACCTGGTTTCTGTTGATTTTGCTTTTGTGTGTATGTTGACATTCATTCTCTTTATTCTTAGTAAAATGTCCTAAAAATTGTAGTTCTCTGTGGTGTAATCGACCCTCCAAATTAGCTTTTTTTTTAAAGATTTATTAATTTATTTATTTTTATTGGAAAGGCAGATATACAGAGAGCGGGAGAGACAGAGAGGATCTTCCGTCCGATGATTCACTCCCCAAGTGAGCTGCAACGGCCGGTGCGCCGATCTGAAGCCGGAAACCAGGAACCAGGAACCTCTTCCAGGTCTCCCACGCGGGTGCAGGGTCCCAATGCACTGGGCCGTCCTCGACTACTTTCCCAGGCCACAAGCCGGGAGCTGGATGGGAAGTGGAGCTGCCGGGATTAGAACCGGCGCCCATATGGGATCCCGGGGCTTTCAAGGCGAGGACTTTAGCCACTAGGTCACGCTGCCGGGCCCAATAAATAAATCTTAAAAAAAAAAAAAAAATAGAATTTGCTCTGCCCAGGTTTTGCTTTGAAGAATGACATGTATGCTTCAATTCTTACTTGGATTAACAGATTATGAAATAAGGCCACTTTGATGCTTCGACGAGGGCAGTGGTTCTTGCCAGGCATGTGACAGGTGTTGCTTGATGTAGTTTTCAGGGACAGCTTCTCTGGAGTGGGCACATTTGAGGAAGGCCTTGAATCAGGTCATCAGCTGCACGGGTCTTTGAGCAGGGGGTCATCCAGTCTTTGTCTGGAAGTGGCAGGTGGATGTTGTGTGGCCCAGCAGTGGGAACGCTTTGAGAGGACGGGAGAGATCAGGCCAGAAGTAGGACAGGAGCAGGGTCACCTGGGCCCCCTTTAGCCCAAGTCTCCTGGCTTTCACTCTGTGAGAAGCTCCCTGCTGCATTTTAAGAGTGTTAGGCTGTTATGCAACAGATAGCCCGCTGCCTGTCAGGGTAGAAGTCGGGAGACTGGTCATTAGGCTGATGCAGAATTCTAGGTGAGATGTGATGGGGACATGGGATTGGGGGTTAGCAGTGGAGTTGGTGGCAGATGGTCAATTTGGGATCTGATGAGATGATGTGTTGTAAGAGTTGCAGTTTTACTGATGGTTACAGAACAGCTCATGGCAAGGTGAATTTGTATATAAAATACCCGTCTTTCCAGAGAATTTGGAAGAAAATTCCTCAACTGGGACAGGAATCAGCAAAGGTAAGGGATTGGACTTGGTTGTGTTCCATTGGTTCATGTTCCCCAACAGTGGATGTGCAGGCATTAGTGTATAATAATCATTTATAGAATACAAAAAGTGTTTTAAAAATGTGTGTTTGGGTAAATAATATGCTGACTTGAGGTGTTCAGTATGGTTTTATTCAGGTAGACCTGTTTGGTAGTAAGTGGGAAGTATGTTTCAGCAGTAACAAGGAGTGCATTGGGTGCTTTGTGTTGTTAGCAGAATCTGTTAGTGGGTTGTGCTGTGCTTGACTGCTTTTCATTGTTGCTCTGTGTGATTCACGCTGAAGCTATAGATGCAGATGACATCCACTGGACGGAGGTTCTCAAGGCCTCACACACAGGGATTTTGAATTTTGACTAAGCATCTGTTTACTCCATGGTAGTTACAGATGCTGGACAGGTCATGGTTTGCTTAGCTTCTGCTGCTGTGCTTTGTGTTGGATTTGAGGGCAGGAGACACTGGGTCATGGTTTAGAGTTTGTGGAACTATCTTGACTGATTGGCATGCTTGTAATGTGAGTGTGAATGATGCGCTCTCTCAAGCTCTTCTGCAGTATTAATTTTCTTTGGTTAAAGTGTATAGTGTTTGTTTCCTTACAAGTGCTATTGAAAGTTAAAATCACTTGGGAACTCTGAAAGGATGTTTGAGTATCATCATTTCTTTATGATTAAAGTAGTTGGATAATTGTGTTTTTCCATTAGATTGTTGAATGTATAAATCTTAATTTTTTGCATGGATAGGCAAAAAATCAGATAATTGTGAGGTTAACAGATAAAATCTATATTATAGTGAAATTTCAGTTTGTAAGGTTGAGTAATAACTTTCCCTTTGATATCTGTACGAATTTTTTTCCCCTGCTGCGTTCATTCAGTCCGATGGTTCACTCCCCAAGCAGCCACAGCAGTTAGAGCTGAACCAGTCCTAAGGCAGGAGCCAGGAGCTTCCTCTAGGTCTCCCATGTGGGTGCAGGGTCCCAAGCCTTTGGTCTGTCCGCGATTGCTTTCCCAGGCCACAAGCAGGGAGCTGGATGGGAAAGTGGAGCTGCCGGGATTAGAACTGACTCCCATATGTCATCCCAGCACATCCAAGGCGAGGAGTTAGCCGCTGTACTATCATGCTGGGTCCGAAATGTGAGGTTTTTAAATTAAATAAAAGTTTAGCTTTCATGTGGGAAGGACTGTAACTTGATGGTTAACAGTATAATGTATTGACCTGGTTCAGGGGCTCAAAACCTAAATCCTGATCTTGTAAACACTGACATCCCATATGGGAACTGGTTTGTGTCCCAGCTGTTCTTCCACTTCCCATCCAGCTCCCTGCTTCTGGCCTGGGGAAGAAGTGGAGGACAGCTCAAAACCTTGGGACCCTGCACCTTTGTGGGAGACCAGGAAGAATCTACTGCCTTTTGGGCCTGGCTTTGGATTGGCTCAGCTCTGGCCATAGGGGCCATTTGGGGAAAGAAACAGTGGATGAAAGGACCTTTCTCTCTAAGTCTGATGTGCCTTTCCAATAAAAATTTTAAATAAATATAATCTGCAAAGCTAGGATGCTGAAGTTCAGGGATTGATTTATTTGAATGGTAGACTCAGAGAAGGGGAGAGAGAGAGATCTTTTTTTGTTCACACCCTAAGTAAGTGCAGTGGATGGGTTGGGGCCAGGCGGAAGGAAGTCAGGAGCCAAACCTCTGTTGAGGTGTCTTGCTTGGGACCCCGGGCCTATGTAATTGGGCCATGCTCTGTGGTGGGACTTGGATGTTAAGCATCTGGGACTGGCACTGGTGTGCATGCAGGGTAAGAGTGCTGGCCTCCAGGCTGCCCTTGTCAGCTCTGCCTGGTGGTGGGTCAGTTGACTTAATGTGCCTGGACTCCAGTTTGCTCATCTATAAAACAGAAGTAATAATATGTACTCATGGAATTGTTATGAGAATTAGCTAACAAGATGCAAAGCTTAGTGATGAGAGACATCATATACAAAATGTATTATCAAATACTTACCATATGATCTAATGAAAGGTGCCGGAACATACAGATTGCGGGAAAACTCAAGAATTCAAAGAGGCCTGGCATTGTGGCTCAGTAGCTAAATGCTTACCTTGCAAGCACTAGCATTCCCATATGGTCATTGGTTCTTTTGTTTTCTAAAGATTTATTTATTTTTATTGGAAAGGCAGATATACAGAGAGGAGGAGAGACAGAGGGGAAGATCTTCCGTCCGATGATTCACTCCCCAAGTGAGCGCAACGGCCGGTTCTGTGCCGATCCAAAGCTGGGAAACAGAAACCTCTTCTGGGTCTCCCACGCGGGTGCAGGGTCCCAAGGCATTGGGCTGTCCTCGACTGCTTTCCCAGGCCACAAGCAGGGAGCTGGATGGGAAGTGGGGCTGTCGGGATTAGAACCGGCACCCAAACGGGATCCCAGTTCGTTCAAGGTGAGGACTTCAGCTGCCAGACCACGCCGCCGGGCCCGGTCATTGGTTGTTGTCTCAGCTGCTCCACTTCCCATCCAGCTCGCTGCTTATGACCTAGGAAAGCAGTAGAGGATGGTTCAAGAGTTTGGGACCTTGCAACTGTGTTGGGAGACCTGAAAGATGCTCCTGGCTTTAGATCAGCTCTGTCCATTGCGGCCGTTTGGGAGTGACCCAGTGGTTGGAAGATGTTTTGTCTGTCTCCCCTCTCTATTAATCTGATCTACCTTTCCAATAAAAATAAATGAATCTGAAAAAAAAAATAGAATTCAGAGAAAAGATGGTATTATGTTACATGGGGATTTGATAGGGCATTCACATGATTGAATTCTGCTCTGCTGGAATAATGGGGTAACTTTGAAGAAAAACAGGACACAGGCTTGGGCTGACCAAGGGTTGAAGTATATGTCAGTGAACGGTTCTTCAATTCTCTCCTGGAGAGGAGTAAGTCATGACAGTTGTTCTCTTCTGAAATGAAAAATATATTGGGCCCAGCGGCGTGGCCTAGCGGCTAAAGTCCTCGCCTTGAAAGCACCGGGATCCCATATGGGCGCCAGTTCTAATCCCGGCAGCTCCACTTCCCATCCAGCTCCCTGCTTGTGGCCTGGGAAAGTAGTCGAGGACGGCCCAAAGATTTGGGACCCTGCACACGCATGGGAGACCTGGAAGAGGTTCCAGGTTCCCGGCATCGGATCGGCGCGCACCGGCCCGTTGCGGCTCACTTGGGGAGTGAATCATCGGACGGAAGATCTTCCTCTCTGTCTCTCCTCCTCTCTGTATATCTGACTTTGTAATAAAATAAATAAATCTTAAAAAAAAAAAGAAATGAAAAATATAAGTTGCTACAAAACTAGTATCTTACAAATACAGTTTCTTTGTTACTTAGTTTTTTTTTTTTAATAAATCTTTTTTTTTTTTTCTTTTAAGATTTATTTTATCTTTATTACAAAGTCAGATATACTGAGAGGAGGAGAGACAGAGAGGAAGTGGAGCTGCCGGGATTAGAACCAGCAGCCATATGGGATCAAGGCGAGGACCTTAGCCACTAGGCCACGCTGCCAAGCCCTGTTACTTAGTTTTAATAGATGAGCAGTTTTTTGTCTTTCAAAGTCAGTGAAAATGCTTATGGATTATTAATATTGATTTATTATTATTATTTTAAGATTTATTTATTTTTTATTGGAAAGGCAGATATACAGAGAGGAGGAGAAGGTTCACTCCCCAAGTGTCCGCAACGGCTGGAGTTGAGCCAATCCAAAGCCAGGAACCAGGAGCTTCTTTTGGGTCTCCTACACGGGTGCAGGGTCCCAAGGCTTTGGGCCGTCCTCCACTGCTTTCCCAGGCCACAAGCAGGGAGCTGGATGAGAAGTGGGGCCGTCAGGATTAGAACCGATGTCTATGTGGGATCCCGGTGGGCTGAAGGTGAGGACTTTAACCACTAGACTATCGTGCCGGGGCCCTAGTATTGATTTAAAAGGCAGAGAGAGACAGTTCTGCACTGCTGGTAGGCCTCCCACTAGCATGCTACAACCCAAGAGTCTGCGGCCAGGAGCAGGGAGCTAGCTCATGGCTGGCTTCCCAGGGGAGTACATGTTAGGGACCCAGTGCCTTGAAGCGTAACTGCTGCCTTCTCAGACTACATTAGCTGGAACCTGGGATCAGGATCCAGGCACCCTTGTAGGATGGATGTGGCTGTCCTAAGTGGTATTTTAACTTCTAGGCCGCATTTTTCCCTGCCCAGAATGATTTGTGATAATTGGTGTTTTCAGTTACATGCATTTGCTGTCATTTCCCATGTGAATTCATGCATTATTGAGTGTTTGCAACATCTGTTGTTTTACCTAGCCAGTTGTGTATCATGTCTTTAATGTGCTTTACAATGATTGCATAGTATGTAGATGCATGGATGTACTGAGGGTTGACAATAGTGGAAGGGCTGTTTTAACCCTTGAACTGATAGACGTATTGTTAATAGGGACATGCAGTAGTATGGTTATGGTCTCATATGGTAATTATGTGTAATGTGAGCTTTCAGGGCGTTTGGGTAGTCTGTCTTTCTTCCACTCTGTTTTTCTGTATCTCTCTCTCTCTTTTGTTTAAGGATTTATTTTTATTACAAAGTCAGATATACAGAGGAAGAGAGAGAGAGAGAGGAAGATCTTCCCTCCGATGATTCACTCCCCAAGTGACTGCAATGGCCAGTTCTGTGCCAATCCAAAGCCAGGAGCCAGGAACTTCCTCCAGGTCTCCCACGCGGGTACAGGGTCCCAAGGCTTTGGACTGTCCTTGACTACTTTCCCAGGCCGCAAGCAGGGAGCTGATTGGGAAGCAGAGAATAGCTTGGATTAAAGCTGAATTCAGCTGCTTGTGCTGTAGGTGACAGCTTCCTTGGCGGTGCCGTAGTGCTAACTCCTGGAATTGTCCTCTGGCCAGGAGGGGCTGGAGGCAGCCTCAGTGTAGATCCGTGGACTTTTTCCTGAAGCCACAGATTGATATTGAAGACATTAGATGCTCAACTATTTGGAATTTACTTTGTTGTGTTTAAAACAAGTTATTCTGATTTCTCTTCTTCCGTGAAAAACAAAATAATTACTGTCTTTCCTCTTAATTAAGCTTTGAAAACCAAGTTGGTCATTTAAATACTGAAAATCATGACAATGGTACATAATTTTCATTGCATTTTTGTGTGATGTCCTTTGGAACATACTTGTATTTAGCAGAGTGTCTTGATTGAAAATATTTACACAAAAAATGAGCTTGTAGTATGAACACATTGGAATATCAAATTTATCACCCCTAAAATAGATCTTAGTGTCTGCAGCATCCAAGGAGCCCTGAAAACTGCTTCTAAAGATAGAGCTGTCATAGAAGACTGCCGACTCTCCTGTGACTCCAGGCTGCTTCTTCAACACAGCTCAGCTCCCACAGTGAGGCCATTTGGGGAATGAGCCCGAGGATGGAACAGCTTTCTCTCTGTAAATCTGATGTGCCTTTTCCAATAAAAATAAATGAATCTTTTTTTTTTTTTAAGATTTATGTATTTTTTTTATTGCAAAGTCAGATATACAGAGAGGAGGAGAGATAGAGATGAAGATCTTCTGTCCAATGGTTCACTCCACAAGCGACCTCAATGGCTGGAGCTGAACCGATCCCAAGGCAGGAGCCAGCAGATTTTTCTGGATCTCCCACACAGGTGCAGGGTCCCAAAGCATTGGGCTGTCCTCGACTGCTTTCCCAGGCTACAAGCAGTGAGCTGGATGGGAAGTGCAGCTGCTGGGACTAGAACGAATGCCCACATGGGATCCTGGTGTGTTCTAGGCGAGGATTTTAACCACTACTCTATCGCACTGGGCCCTCCTGTGACTTCTTGAAAGCTCTTTTCTGAAATGAGTTTTTCATGTACCTGCTAACTTGTTCATTATCTACCCACGATTTAACCTCAGCTCACCAGCAAGCAGGATGTGGCCTTGTTTACCACTGTACTGCAGTGCCCAGTTAATAAAAATTGTTAATTGAATGAGTGAATCGTATCAGATCTGTTCTCTGTCCAGTTAAGTCACTGAAGCAGATTAATTTTCCAGATATACATCAGTAAAATGAAGCAAAGCAAATAACATTTATCTGGCTGTTCTGCTGATGCAGAAGGATAATTTGGGAGTGTTGCTTTTTCTTTCTTTTTTTTTTTTTTAAAGGATTTATTTATTTTTATTACAAAGTCAGATATACAGAGAGGAGGAGAGACAGAGAAGATGATCTTCCGTCCGATGATTTGCTCCCCAAGTGACTGCAATGGGCGGTGCTGCGCTGATCCGAAGCTAGGAGTCAGGAGCTTTCTCCAGGTCTCCCAGTGGGTGCAAGGTCCCAAGGCTTTGGGCCGTCCTTGACTGCTGTCCTGAACTGCTGTCCATCCTGTACTGCTTTCCCAGACCACAAGCAGGGATCTGGATGGGAAGTGCAACTGCCGGGATTTGAACCGGCGTCCGTATGGGATTCTGACGTGTTCAAGGCGAGGACTTTAGCTGCTAGGCCACTGTGTTGGGCCCGAGTCCTGCTTTTTCTTCAGTAGGATTCTTTCTGCTAAATTGCTTTGCTAATGTTGTGCCCAGATTTTGAGATCCCCAGAAATCACCAGGAGGCTGGAGTCTATCCAAATGCACAAGGATGGTTTATTCAAGCTTGGCATGTCTGAGCCTGGGTTCTTGTTGAGAGCAGGCAGCTGGCTGACTGACACCCCTTTTTGGAGTGTGGCCTGGAATAGCACATTCATAGGGCTTTTATAGGGGGCAGTGGGGAATAGCTTGGAAAGGGGTAATTCACAGTAACCTGCAAAGTGAGGGGAAATACCACACATTCCCAACCTATCTCAGCTGGATAGCTCATGCCTCCAGCAAATAAGGCAAGCACCCACTTAATTACTTGGAGCCACCTGTGAGATAACCAGACTTAGGTGCCTTGATTCAAGGCATGGGGGCCCATCAGTGCTAAAGGTCACACAGGCTGTTTGGCCTGCAAGCTCACACAGTTTCTTAGTAGCAATGAGCCATCAGCAAATGGTTGGGATTTTGATACTGAGGTTCTTCAGTAACAGCCACAAGTCTGGAGTTGAACCGTCTTCACTGTTAGCTATTTTCTAAGTCTCAATTCTGCAATTTTGCTTCTTCTTCTAGTGCTCCTCTGGTCTATACAGCAGTGGAAATAAATATAAGATGAGCCTTACATATGTATGAGTCATATGTTTGATTTCAGATTTCTAGTAATCACATTAAAAAGGTGAACAAATAAGTGAAATTAATTTTAAAAGTATAGTTTATTCAGTTGTAACAACCAAAATATTACCACTTTTTTAAGCTGTGAGTTTATAATGCTGTCTCCTGGGAGAGGGGCTGATATGGTGCCCTGGGGCCAGCTACTCCCCGTTAGAATTACTAGGGCTTGCATCTTAGCTCCTCCATCCTTTTGCTTTCTGCTCCTGAATCGGGAGGTCACTACAGGTCACCCACGGTGCTTGGTTTTCTGCCACCCGTGGGGAGACCTGCTGGAAGCTCCTGGCTCCTGGCTCTGGCCTGGCTCAGCTGTGGGTGTTGAGGCCATTTGGGGAGTGAACTAGTGGTTGGAAGGTCTGTCTGATGCTCTGTCTCTGTCTCTTGTTTCCTTCCTGTCATTCTCTCAAATTGATCAGTCCATCAGTCCATAAAGCAATTACTAATTATTTTATGTTTGCTTTCATACTGAATATGCAGAGTCTCGTCTGAATTTCTGCACTGATTTCTCAGTTTGGATTAGCACATTTCCAGTACTCTAACTGCATATAGTTGTTTTGTCTGCTAGTGCAGATCTGAGGACTTATTTCAAATAAGACTTTTGATCTAAAATGATGATAATATAAGTAGGAGTGATAATTCAACTTATAATTCTTTCTGAGGATAGTTTTCTATTTTAATTTCCCCCCATACATATGCTTATATAGCCATACGTAACTTTTTGCTGCAGGCTGGCATTGAATGGAATTTGAATATGCAAGGTCGTTAAAAGGTTACTATGGAATTGAAAACTCCAGGAATCCTAAACCTTATTAAATCCAGTTCCTCCTGTTTAGGCAATTGAAAAAAAGTCAGAAAGGATCTATGTCTGCAATATTAAATGCTTTAGGGAAGAGATCTGAAGCATAGTTGGCCAAATATTAGTGAGTGTGTGTTAAATTCTTTCTTTTCTTTCTTTCTCTCTTCCTTTATTTTATTTATTGTGTTAAATCTTAATGGTGACTTTAAATCTTAAATGTGATTATGTGATGACTCCTATATTCTCTAAAATTTCTACATGAGCAATTTTAGAAAGATAAGAATTTATAAAAGTAAAATGTGAATAAATTTTTTGGAGAGCGACAGCAAAGAATGGGCTACTGCTTCCTGCTGTCTGCTGGGTCATCCCATAAGTGGCTGCTGGGCCAGGATTTCATGCTAGGTCTTTAAGGCGGGGGCTGTGTCCCCTGCCGCCTTCCAGGGTGTGCATTCTGACAGTGGCTTGTCCCTAAAGTGGTGTGAGTTCTGGAGGTGATATAGTTTGTGTTTTTACATGCTGACAGTGTTTCTCTCACCTCCAGTTAATAGTGAGTTGCAGAAAAAAGGCAACCTATTTTCAGCATCTGCTTCCTTTGGATGAGAGCTGTTACCAAAGACATACCATCTGGATATGATTTAGTGTAATTTCATGTTATTGCTATAACATTTCAAAGAACGGAATATTTCTTAAACATTTCAGTTTAGACAGATGTTTGACTTGTAAATCTTTAAATTGAGATGTCAAATGGCGGTAACATTTTTGGAGCTAAAAATGTAGAACTTTTTATAATTCACTCAATAAATATTTTTTTATTATTTGATAATGTTCAGGTACCAACTGAACCAGATGTTCACTTATTCAGTGGAAATAAGGTTTTTTTCAAAGAAATAAAATTTATGTTTTTTAGAAACATGAATTTTCCTTATTGAGTTCCTCCAGGCCAAAGTAAAATTTTACCTAAGCAAGAAGTGTAATTTTACTCTTTTCTTGATAAATTCTGAAGTTAGTTTTGTAACATTTTGTTTGAATGAAGCTTCAGGAGGATAATGTAAAATATCAGTCGTCAGGAGAGCAGTGTTTGAAGAAGTGGTAAGTGGTAGGCGGGCTTGGATGGGAGATACGTGGAGAAGTCATTTCTCATTTCACATATTTGTTAGAGAATATTTCAGTGTGAAACAATTAGAACCCTTTCACAGAATTTGGAGAGAATAACCATTTGTATTTGTGTCTTTTTTTCAGTTTTGGCTTCTGGTCATGTGTTATAAAGCTAGATTGTATAAAATTGGAGTGTACGTGTGTACATATACAAGTAACATGCATGTGTACACACACTACATGGTTTTGTGTCTAAAACACATTTTTATTTTTATTTTTAATTTTTTTTAAAGATTTATTCATTTTATTACAGCCAGATATACACAGAGGAGGAGAGACAGAGAGGAAGATCTTCCGTCCGATGATTCACTCCCCAAGTGAGCCGCAACAGGCCGATGTGCGCCGATCCGATGCCGGGAACCTGGAACCTCCTCCGGGTCTCCCACGCGGGTGCAGTGTCCCAATGCATTGGGCCGTCCTCGACTGCTTTCCCAGGCCACAAGCAGGGAGCTGGATGGGAAGTGGAGCTGCCGGAATTAGAACCGGCGCCCATATGGGATCCTGGCATGTTCAAGGCGAGGACTTTAGCTGCTAGGCTATCATGCTGCCCCTCCCTTTTTTTTTAATATTTATAAATAAATAATTGAAGAAACTTTTTCAAGACTTTAGTATTGCAAAAAATTGATTCTGCTAAAAATGTGTTTTAGGGCCCAGCGGCGTGGCCTAGCAGCTAAAGTCCTCGCCTTGAAAGCCCCGGGATCCCATATGGGCGCCGGTTCTAATCCCGGCAGCTCCACTTCCCATCCAGCTCCCTGCTTGTGGCCTGGGAAAGCAGTCGAGGACGGCCCAATGTTTTGGGACCCTGCACAAGCATGGGAGACCTGGAGGAAGTTTCTGGCTCCTGGCTTTGGATCAGCGCAGCTCCGGCCTTTGTGCTCACTAGGAGAGTGAATCATGGGGCGGAAGATCTTCCTCTCTATCTCTCCTCCTCTCTGTATATCTGACTTTCCAATAAAAATAAATAATAATTATTATTTTTTTAAATAGAGCAACCCCCATGAGCCCACCCTCAGGTGCATGGAGAGCTTGTTTTTTTTTTTTTTTTTTTTTTTAAGATTTATTTATTTTTATTGGAAAAGGCAGATTAGATTTACAGAGAGAAAGCTCTTCCATCCCCGGTATCATTTCCCAAATGGTCTCAATTGTCGGAGCTGAGCTGTTTTGAAGCCAGGAGTCTAGAGTTTTTTTTTCCAGCAGGGAGCTGGATGGTAAGTGGGGCAGCCAGGACACAGACTGGTGCTCATATTGGATCCTGGCTCGTGCAGGGTGAGAATTTAGCCACGGAGCCATCACCCCAGCTCTGCTGTTTTGCTTCCCAAGTGGTCATAATGGCTGGTGCTGAGTTGATCCAATGCCAGGGGCCAGGAGCTTCTTCTAGATTTCCCTCGTGGGTGCAGGGGCCCAGGTACTTGAGTCATCCTCTGCTGCTTTCCCAGGCTGTTAGTGAGAAGTTGGATGGGAAGTGGAGCAGTGGGGATATGAACTGGTGCCCATATGGGATGCTGGTGCCACAGGGTAGAGGATTAGCATGCCGCATTACCATGCTAGCTCCTAAAATTAAAGAACATTTAAAATTAAGGTCATGCGGTTTGTGTTCTCAGTGCTCAGCATTTATGTATGAGTAGGGTTGCTGTCTTGGACAGCATGGATGGAGTGATTCCATTACTGAACAAGTTGTGGTTGACAGCATTGAGTAGCTTCCTGATTTAGTGTGGTTGGAGGATAAAGAACCTGGGACTGACCCTGAAGTACAATAAATAAATGATATGCCTTTCATTTATATTGCTGCAGATTCGTGCAGATACTCAAAGCTGATAACTGAAAGGTTTTGGTGAGTACACACAGGGCTACAGCTGGATCCAGTACTGGGCCTGATGGAAGTCCTGGAGGGGCAGGTCTCCTGAGCACTCAGAGCCCAGCACCTGCTTCTCCTGGTTTGCCCTGGGATAGTGCTCCCCGGAGCCCAGCACCAGCCAGCACTCTCTCCTTCTGGCTTCCCTGGGCAGCTTCTCGGCATGTGCTCTGCACTGTTGGTCTCGGGCCTTGGCAGGGCTTGTACAGCTTCCAAAAACTGGGTTGGATAGACCCCTTCCTTCCTGAGCATGTCTTTGGTATTTTGTTGTAGTGACAAAAAGCTAACTAGTAAAATTTTCTAGAATAGGTGTTGTGGTTCACACTTCTGGCCACAGTCATGATTAGAGTGCAGCTTATTTTTTTTTTTTTTAAGATTTATTTATTTTTATTGGAAAGTCAGATATACAGAGAGGAGGAGAGACGGAGGAAGATCTTTCATCCAATGACTCACTCCCCAAGTGACCACAAAGGCTGATGCTGCGCCGATCTGAAGCCAGGAGCCAGGAGCTCTTCCAGGTCTCCCTGCTTGTGCAGGGTCCCAAAACATTGGGCCGTCCTCGACTGCTTTCCCAGGCCACAAGCAGGGAGCTGGATGGGAAGTGGAGCTTTTGGAATTAGAATCGCGCACGTTCAAGGCGAGGACTTTAGCTGCTAGGCCACAGCGCCAGGCCCAAGACATAGGTTCTTAAAGCTGCATGGACAGTCTGATCAGCGTTATGGATGTTTTTTCTTTTCAGTTTTCCTCTTTTAAATTTATTTTTATTGGAAAGGCAGATCAGATTTATGGAGAGATGAAGAGACAGAAAAAAAATCTTCCATCCACTGTTTCACTCTCCAAGTGAGCTTTGATGGTGGTTCTTTGGTGGAGAATGAACTTTGGGGTAGGTTCTTAGCAGAGAAATGATACATTAGAGTTGTGTTTTATGGAAACTATTCCGACGGTTGGATTAAAAATAGAATGGTGCCAGCATTGTGGTCTGGCAAGCTAAGCCTCCCCTGGATGCCAGCACCCGTTATGGGCACCAGTTTGAGTTTCAGCTGCTCTTCCATTTCAACTCTTGCTGATGTTCCTGGGAAAGCAGCAGAAGTTGACCCATGTACCGGGATCCCTGCGCCCGTGAGAGGTCTGGAAGAGGCTGCCGACTGTTGCGGCTTGTTTAGGGAATGACCCAATAGATGACAATTGTCTGTCTGTCTCTATGAGTGATGGGACTGTAGCTTTCCAGGTAGTAATGGGTGTGAGATGCTGACACTGGGGCATCCTTTGGATTTGATAGTTGTTGGAGGGAGGCCTAGTTTTCTTGTGGGCTAAAGGCAGAATTGACCTGTATTGACTATGGCAGTGTTGTAAAAAAAATGAGAATATAGGAAGAAAAACTGATTTGAAAAAGGTGATACTAAAGGACTTTTCATTGTGCTGAGTGATTTTGTCATTACGCAGATGGAAATACTGAAGGAGATTTGGGAAGAAGTCAAGGTTGAAGAGAGAGATGGAGACTGGAGGTAATTGAAGCTCTGAGATGGAGTGAAATTGCCGAAAGGGTTAGTCTCAAATGTGTTTTTACCAAGAATGTCAAATTGCAAAGCTTGACATTTCTCCAGTTTTAGGACTGGATAGGCCAGGAGAGGGAGTTGTTCTTTCCTGAGCGTGGGGACAGGTTGGGTCTGATTCTGGCACTGCCCCTTGCCTATCTGGTGACCTTGGTAGAGCTAAGTACTTCTTTGTGCCTCAGTGTTCTTGTCTGTGAAGCAGAGGTGGTAAGATCTGTTTTGTAAGGTTGTTTTTAAACCGGTGGAATGATGTTTGAGAATCCTATTGCCTGGTGCGGGGAGTGTCCCGACGTCATTCTTGGGTTCCTGCTCCCTCCTCTGCCTCTGTCCCGAAGGAGGACTGCTTCTCTTTTTGGAATCTAGACTGTACACACTCCCTCCTGTGTTTTCATTCAGCCTGTTGAGTGTCCACAAAGGATTTTACTCAGTATTAGTAGAGAAGAGAAATTATAAATGCACAAAAAGAAAGCCTTTTAAAAAGTAAAAGTTGTGGTAGCATGTGAAAGACTTGCCCGAGTGCCATTACCTGTCCGCTGCTGCATTTCTGTTCGGGCCTTCTGCCCCTTTGGGTCTCTCTTACCTCCCCCACGTACAGCATAATGCGACAGACTCAACCCTTTATGTCATTCAGCTTTTTTTTTTAAAGATTTATTTTATTTTGATTGCAAAATCAGATATACAGAGAGGAGATGAGACAGAGAGGAAGATCTTCTGTCCGATGATTTACTCCCCAAGTGACCACAATGGCTGGTGCTGAGCTGTTCCAAAGCCAAGAGCCAGGAACCTCTTCCAGGTCTCCCATGTGGGTGCAGGGTCCCAAGGTTTTGGGCCGTCCTCGACTGCTTTCCCAGGCCACAAGCAGGGAGCTGGATGGGAAGTGGGCAGCTGCTGGATCCCGTATGGGATCCTGGCACATTCAAGGTGAGGACTTTAGCTGCTAGGCCGCAGCACTGGGCCCTATGTCGTTCATCTTGATTTTTTTTTCTTCTTTTGTTTTTTTGTTTGTTTCTTGCCCAAGGTTGAGTTTCTGGATATAATTGGTTGTAAATGATATGTAAATGATTGTCCAACTATTAATAGTTCTAGTTGTGGGGACCTTAAATGGTTGCCCAGATAAATCTTCCTTTTTCCAGTGTGGGAAATTGGTTTTTATCCATTAGAGTTAAATACAATAGTATATTCATCGTCAATACAAGACATATAAGAATTAAGTAGTTACAATATGCCAATTTGTGTGGCTTTTTCGCGGGTTAGAGCTGGTGAGTGGATGACTGGACGTAAGCTTCAATCAGAGTGCAGCATAGACTAGAAGTGGAACCTTTGGAGCTGGTGCAATGGCTTAGCAAGTGAATCTGCTGCCTGTGGTGCTTGCACCACCAAGTTGGTGCCCGTGTGTGTGCTGACTGTTCCACTTCCTATCCAGCTTCCTGCTAATGGCCTGTGAAGGTGATGGAGCGTGACTGCTGGAGTCCAGCTCCAGTTGAGTTCGGAACTTGAGAAGGGTGTGTGGAATAGGCATAGAGAAAATAGACGGCCTACTGCCGTTTCAGGATCATAATGGACAATGCAAGAAAGCTCTCCCCTGTTTATACAGAAGCAGTCAGTCACAGACTCTGGCACAGACTTTTGACGTCATGGTCAAGTGGGTGTTCCCAAGGATAATTCTGCCAATTGTTTTACCTTGAGGCAGGATATCAGCCGTCCTAATCCTGTGGTTAGTAAGTTCTCAATCAGTAACACATTCGTACTTCAATCCTCATTCCACAATTTAGTCTTGAATCAGTTAAAGGAGGAAATGCATCACAGAAGGAGGGACCTAAAGATCAAGGCTGGTCACTGGTGGCAGCAGAGACAGACAGGAAAGCATGAATAGTAAAAGACCCTTTTGCTATGACGTTATCAGCAACATCAACTTCCAAGCTCACATTGATAATAAAGACTCACTCCGCAGAGGCAGACAATGCCTAAATAGATTATAGAAATCTCAGCGGGGTTGTCCAGGTGTCCATGCAAAGGAAGGTGGAAATGCCTTCAGGTGGTTGTAGATACATCCGCCAGGCCCTGCCATGCAGCGGGAAATTCGTTACAAGCCTGCCTGCAGTGGAACGGTTCTCTTCACACCTTCATGTCCCCCACACCCACTGCACCCCAGCACCTGACCCAAGGCCTTCAACCCTGGACCCACATGGGAGACCTTGAAGAAGCTCCTGGCTTTAGTCCAGCTCAGCTCTGGCTGAAGTGGTCATTTGGGGAGTAGAACCAGCAGATTGAAGATCTCTCTGTTTCTCTCTGTCTCCTTTTCTCTAATTCTGACATTCAAATAAAATAAAATAAATATATCGTTAAAAACAAAAAGCAAATGGGATTGGAACCCGTCGATCTGGGTTTGATTTCTGAATTCTGGAAGGGAGGAGAAGCAGTTTTGTTGTTCCATGCGCTTGTTGTGTTGCTTCACTTTTTTTCTTTGGTTAGGGATAATGTACTTTTCTTGTGAGGTAGCCTCAGGAACCTTTTATCCCCTTTTGAAGCTAATGCCTACCCTTCATCCCTGCTGCAACAAAGGCTTCAGTGGCCTTGGCTTCCTTGAGTTGTATGCTTTTGATCTTTTTCATTCTCGTTGTTGAATTCCTTCTTTATCTCTGTCTTTTGAAAGGATGATTCTCCCTTTCATGTTATGTCTAGTAAATTCTGAGGTATGGAGCCTGCTTTAGTAATTCCCTCACATAAAAGAATTCTACCTGCAAAGTAGTGTGTCAGGCCAGTGCTTTCGCAGCATCCTATCTTGCCACTTGATGTCTGCATCCTCTACTGGAGGGTTTGGTTGGAGTCACTGCTTTTCTGCTTCCCATCCAGCTTCCTGCTGATGTGCACCCCAAGAGGCAGCAGGTGATGGCTCCAGTTCTTGGGTCCCTGCCACCCATGTGAGGGACTGTGTCTTGATTGAGTTCTGAGCACCAAGGTGTGGCCTGGCTCAGCTGTGGCTGCTGTGGGTTTTGAGGAGCAACCCAGCAGGTGGAAGAGTTTGGACTTCTGTGCCTATATCCCTGCTTTTCAGGTAATAGGAAAGTAAGAAAGATTCATTTATTTTACTTGAATGAGAGTCAGCTTCCATGTGCTGCTTCACTCTCTAAAGGGCTGTGGTTGCCAGGGCTGGGCCAGACTGAAGCCAGAAGGTAGGATCCAGGAGTGTCCTCCATGCCTTTTGCGGACCCAAGCGCTTGGGCCATCTTCCACTGTCTCCCCAGGTCATTAGTAGGGAGCTGGATTGGAAGTAGAGCAGTTGGGACTGGTATTGGCCACCCATACAGGATGTTGGCATTCCAGGCAGCAGCTTAACCAGTTACACCACATGCTGGCTCTGAAAAAAAAAATTAAGTAGTAGGGCCCGGTGTGATGGCCTAGCAGCTAAAATACTCACTTTTAAACGCACCAGGACCCCATATGGTTGCCAGTTCTAATCCTTGCAACCTTGCTTCCCATCCAGCTCCCTACCTGTGGCCTGGGAAAGCAGTCAAGGACGGCCCAAAGCCTTGGGACCCTGTACCGGTGTGGGAGACCTGGAGAAGTTCCTGGCTCCTGACTTTGGATTGGTTCAGCACTGGCCTTTGTGGTCACTTGGGGAGTGAATCATCGTACGGAAGATCTTTCTTTCTGTTTCTCCTCTTTGCAATAAAAAATAAGTAAATCTTAATAAAATTAAATAATATAGGGTAATAATTGACTGTCATAGCAATTTTTAATTTTTCTGAAGAGAAAAATAGCCTTCTAAGAACTTAATACTTCTTGCTTTTTTTTTTTTATAATCTATTTTATTGTGTTGTTGTTGACAATCTTTTCATAGTTAATTACAGTTAAAGAAAGAAAAAGAAAAAAAAAAGGTTCAGCGGGATAGGGAAGTGGGCAATACTATTATGTCCATATTGTTTCCATCTTGTATCTGAGGTAAAGGGGGATATTGAGGGAGAAGCCCCACCCGGTTTCCCGCCCACCCCAAGTCCCGGATGTGGGGCATGCTCTGAGATATGTGCTCGAGTGGTGTTAATAGTTCTCCAGTTATGAATCGCTGTCAGTTTCGCTCGATGAGGTCGTCCACTGATTGATATGGTCCATCATAAAGTCTCCGTTTGCCCCATTTTTCGCTGCTAACATGTAGCTGAGATGAATGATTGATCTGCTCTGTCTTCTGTCTTTTTTTGATTAGAGTTCTGAGTCCAGCAGTTCGATTGGGGAGATCTCCAAAGAAACTTTGAGGTATTCCCAGACTAGTTTCTTGCATGTTCTAGCAAGCACAGGGCCAGGCACAGTCCATCACCCCGATCAGCTGGTGGTTGCAATTGCTGGGTTGGTTCTGTTTTCAGTCCCGAGTTGCACTGGAACCACTGGGTGTTGCAGTCCAGTCTGGTTCTGCCCAGCTCGTACTCGGCCCTCACACTAACCAGTGGGAGCTGCAGCCTAGTTGGGATGACCCACGATAACCCTCACCCGGCCCGCCCCTGGTTTGCCAGTATGTGTAGCAGAAGACCAGTCTGTCCCCCATCCCATTTGGCTCTGGCACTTGTCAATAATACCCATTGCTTTTTTTTTTAAAGATTTATTTATTTTATTACAAAGTCAGATATACAGAGAGGAGGACAGACAGAGAGGAAGGTCTTCCATCCGATGATTCACTCCCCAAGTGAGCTGCAACGGGCGGTTGCGCGCCGATCCAAAGCCAGGAACCTGGAACCTCTTCCAGGTCTCCCAAGTGGGTGCAGGGTCCCAATGCATTGGGCCATCCTCCACTGCTTTCCCAGGCCACAAGCAGGGAGCTGGATGGGAAGTGGAGCTGCCAGGATTAGAACCAGTTCCCATATGGGATCCCGGGGCATTCAAGGCGAGGAATTTAGCTGCTAGGCCACGCCGCTGGGCCCAATACTTCTTGCTTTTTGAAAAAGAGATTCATTTATCTGAATGATAGGAATCCAGAGAGAGACAGAAAGATAGAAGAAGGAGAGTACACACTAACCAGCTGGTTACTTCTGTCTGCTGGCCTGCTACTTAAATGCGCATAACAGCCAGGCTTGGGCTGTGTGAAAGCCAGAAGGCAGAAACTGCACCTGAATCCCTCGCGTGGGTGGCAGGGATACAAGTGTTTGTACCACTTTTTGCTGCTGTTCCAGTTATATTCACCAGGGAGCTAAATGGGAAGTTGAGTTTGCTGGGATTTGAACTGGGGTTCACATACAGTATATTGTTGTTGCAGGTAGAATAATCTCATTCTTTAGATGGGTAAGTAAGAATCACACATATTTATAGTGTGTCTTGTGATTTGAAAAATATTTACAGGGCCCAGCACAGTAGCCTAGTGGCTGAAGTACTCACTTTGCATGCTCCATATGGGTACCGGTTCTAATCCAGACAGGCATGCTTCCCATCCAGCTCCCTGCTAGTGGCTTGGGATGGCAGTTGAGTATGGCCCAAAGCTTTGGGACCCTGTACCTGCGTGGGAGATATGATAGAGGCTCCTAGCTCCTGGCTGCGGATCCTGTTGTGGTCACTTGAGAAGTGAATGGAAGATGTTCCTCTTTGCCTTTCATCCTTTCTATGTATCTGACTTTCCAGTAAAAAATAAATATATGTATATGTTGTGGAATGGCTAAATTGACCTAATTCGTACTCAAATACTGTTTTTTTAATTTTGGGAACACTAAAATTCTATTCTTATGTAAAATTCAAAAATACAATGTGTTTAAAGCTAAGGTAATCGTGTTGTCACTAAGTCTCCCATCGGAGATTTTGTGTCCCTTGAGCAAGTTTCCTGAAACCCTGCTCTTGTCTCAACAGCCCCTGCAAGCCATCATTTTAATTCTGTGTTTCTGTGAGTTCTGCTTTTTTAAAATGCCATATGTGTTGAGAAAGAGAAGTCCTTCCTGAGCCTGGGCTAGTGTCTGCTGCCGGAAATGGCAGGGTCTCTTGTGCTCCAGGCCGAGGGGTGTTTTGTACATACACCACACGATCCTTGTCCACTGATCTTCAAAGGACATTCTGGTTGGTTCCATATCTTGGTCATTTTGAACACCGTTTTATGTATGCAGGTGGATATTAAATGCTAAGCATCTCTGTGACGATTGTCTTTGATGAATAGACTTGGAAAATGTTTCATGTTTCGGCCAAAGTGGGACACTAGAGCAAAAAAAAAAAAAAGGCTGAAATCTAATTAAACATGTTAGTGGAAGTACTTTAATACTAGTTCTTTCTCAAAGTATAATTTTTTAAAGTTTATTGTTTGGTTTTGAAAGAATTCTAAAGGTGGTGAGGTGGCTGGGGAGGGACTAAGATTGTCTGTCTACCAGTTCTCTCTCTAAACGCCCTTGTTGGCTGTTTCATGCTGAAGTCAGAAACCTGGAATTCCATCTTCTGAGGTTTTCTCAGATATGTTAGCAGGGATCTGATCTGGATTAGGGATGGAGCAGCTGGGGCCTCAACCAACGAACATGGGATGTAGGTGCTGGTTTAACCAGCTGTACCACAATGCTGGCTTCCCCATCAGAACATTCCATCAGTTGTGTGGAGTGTTCATACAAATAGGAACACACAAACCAGCAAAATGAGCTAATTCTGCTTTTCTTTTTGCTATGTTGTTCCTTCCTCTGATGAGAGTATGGGGTGCTCAGAGTCCCTGCTGTCTCTGTTTGGAGCCTCAGTAGTAAGGTTGTTATCAGTAGTGAGATAACAGCACAGTAGAGAACTCTGGATAGGTGGCCCTGGGAGTTCATTCTCATTGTTGTGAGGGGGAAGAGTAGAACTTCCTGTGTTATTTCTGTATATTAATTTCAGAGAACTTTTTTTGGTGAAGGAAAAATGCTAGCCTAAGGAAAGTTCATGCAGGATAATGGTATTAGAATTAAATTTTGCGTACCAGAAGTATGAAAGGTTTGCTTTGTGATACTGTTTTTTTTGTATTGACTGTTGAGTGGCTTCTCTCCCTTGTATTGTTAGGTCCAAAAGATCCCCAAGCCAGCTGGATCTCAGAACCCCCGTAGGATGGTGGGGATTCTCCCTGCATCCCAGCCAGTGACCCTCCTGCATGTCCACTTAGGTTTTATGCTGGCTCCCTCTGGGCCCTTCAACTAATCGTCACCTTCGACTAGAGGTCTCAGACTCTGAGCAGCCCTCCCAACTGGTGTCTCAGGAAAGTGTCTGTGTTCCAAGGGGAGGCTTGTCCACTGTGGGGGATCCCGGACGAGCCCCCAAATGTTAGGTCCAAAAGATCCACGGACAGACAGGTTCCACATGCAACAATGCAAAAGCAAAGAAACTTTATTGCTAGCTTGAGCTTGAGTCCTTGTCTCATCCATTGCAGTGGAGTCTTGACAAGGACCCTGCTTGTCTCTTGTGAACTGTTTTTATTCCCTGCCAGTCATGTACAACACGTCTCCAGCAAGCAGTTCTTATCTTGGTCACATATGTCACATTCCATTTATGGACGTGTGGATGCCCCTGATTGGCCCATCTCCAAAGTTGTTCCCCCTTGCCTACTCCATCACTCTGAGGAAAATGAAACTTTGAAGTGAAGTCAGACTTAGGGCTACTGCCTGACCTTAGGCCCATCGTGGCGTCAGTCATGTTCTTTATGCAGCAAAGCCAAGCAGTGATTACAGAAGCCAAGTATAGCAGTTATGCTAACAGCTAAGAAACCCCCTTATCACTACTGTTGTTAAGAGTAAACCCTGCCACCGAGCCTTGCACCCCGAATCCCACAGTAGTTTTGTAGATGCTTTTGGAAGCAGTGAAGAAGAATGAGTGACTTCTCAGCAAGGAGATCATTGGCAAAGTTTCTTACCCACCACAACTAACAAGATTACTTTCAGTTGCAATATAATCAAATTGAACATTTTCTTCCTTGTGTTAAAGTGATTTTGATTTTCAAAGAGAACTTTGAAAAAATATGTACTATTACAGCAAATCATATGAATATTTTAAGAAGAATACGATCAGTAATAAGGAGGGCAGGAATATGACAGTTTGCATTAATTTTAATTTCTTTTTAAAATTTTTTTAAAAGATTTTATTTATTTTATTACAAGTCAGATATACAGAGAGGAGGAGAGACAGAGAGGAAGATCTTCCGTCCAATAATTCACTCCCCAAGTGAGCCGCAGTGGCCGGTTCTGTGCCGATCTAAAGCCAGGAACCTGGAACCTCTTCCAGGTCTCCCATGCGGGTGCAGGGTCCCAGTGCGTTGGGCCGTCCTCGACTGCTTTCCCAGGCCACAAGCAGGGAGCTGGATGGAAAGTAGAGCTGCCGGGATTAGAACCGGTGCCCATATGGGATCCCGGGGCGTTCAAAGTGAGGACTTTAGCTGCTAGGCCATGCCGCTGGGCCCAATTTTAATAACTTTAATAGCCCTTGAGTCAGAATGAGAAAATTAAGACAGCAATGTTGTTCTCATTTTGATTGTACTGAATTTATTAAGCAGTGTGTTCTTTTTTTTTTTTTTTTTTTTTAGTTACAGAGTTTAAATTTAGGTCCCTTTGTGGGTGAAGCCAATGTTCTATAGGATTAGAATTAAAAAAAATTCTGGGCCTGGCACAATAGCGTAGTGGTTAAAGTCCTCACCTTGCACGCACAGGGATCCCATATGGGTGCCAGTTCTAATCCTGGTGGCCCTGCTTCCCATCCCGCTCCCTGCTTGTGGCCTGGGAAAGCTGTCGAGGACGGCCCAAAGCTTTGGGACCCTGCACCCATATGGGAGACCTGGAGGAAGAAGTTCCTGGCTCCTGGCTCTGGATTGGCACTGCCTGACTGTTGAGGTCACTTGGGGAGTGAATCATCGGATGGAAGATCTTCCTCTCTGTCTCTCCTCCTCTCTGTATATCTGACTTTCCAATAAAAATAAATAAATCTTGAAAAAAAGAATTAAAAAATTCCATTTACTGATATCTTTCAAAGCAATGTAATAAAAAATAATTTGAACATATAACAATTTGGGCAATGATTATTCCAGTTACAAGATTGTTTTGCCCATTTTTGTATAGGGGATTTTTAGAGATGATGTAATTGTGCTTTATGAGATAGGTGCTTATAAAAGTTATATTTGTGCCTTGACATTTTATACAGTATTGTTTGGTTCTTTTATGAAGTTTTTTCTTTGCAATAATTCTTTTATGTTGATAGTCTATCACAGATTTTGGATTTTTGTGTTTTCGAGACATATTTGAAATCTATTCTCAGCTTGTAGTTTTTTTGCTGATTTGCTTACCTTAAAGCCCTTGTTTGCTACACTGCTGGTTGTCCTTAAGTTGTCTACATGAAGAATCTTTGTATTCTTTGTGCCAGTTCCCTGGGTCTCTTGGAGTACCATTAGTTCTTACACTGCCTTTCAGCCTTCCCCAGAGGCAGACGAGCGAATGAATCCTAAACCAAAGGGATCCTCACTTGCATGGGCCCCTTAACATTGTGTGTATAAGATTTTATAGTCTTTTTCTTGGAGAAAGGAACAAGTTCTCCCCTCATGGAATTGTGTAAGCTTCAGATCCCACAAAACCTGCCTGTGACTGTTAGAAGAAATGAAAAACTAAAGTAAATGCAAATTCTTAGTTTTTTGTTTCCAATAGAGTATCTGGTGGGTTTGTGTGCAGTGTGGCCTTAATGTAGTGTGATAGCCATCAGCAGCGCACCAGATGCTTTGACTGCATTGAGCTTCCTATTAAATTAAGCACAGCCACTGGCCTGCTCAGTCCTTCTGTACTGCTGCCAAGGGGTGCTGCGCACGCCTTCCTTCACGTCTGTCTCCTTGGCTGGCTGCTGTTTTCCAACTGCCCTGAGATTTGGCGTTGGAATTGTTCATGCAAAGGTGAGCCTTTGTGTTGAGCTAAACTATTTCATTTCAGGTGTTTTTTTTTTTTTTTTTGGCGTAGCTTGAAACCAATGGAAGCAAATCAAATTTGATTAATTAGGGGTTGTTGAGGCTTTATGTCTAGAGATGGGAACTGTTACACAGAAATGCTGTTAAATATGTTTGCCTGAGAAGATTTTTCTTTTCTATTCCTGATCTTAATTAGGGCAGACAGTGAATTCATTGGTATGTCATGTTAATATGTAGTAAAAGCTGAAAATTCTAGGCTTTAGTTTTATTCACACTCAGAAAGAGAAGAAGTAAGGTCACGCAGATTTTATATTGTTTTAAGTAGACACACCTCACTTGGCCTTGATGGCCGCCTCCTTGGCCCAGCTTGAGTAGGGTGAAGCGGACATCCATCTGTGGTGTGCGTGGCACGGGGAGCAGTAAGATGGCAGACCTGCGGCGCACACAGTTCCTCCCATAAGTGCTCACCCTTTGCTAGAAAAGCATTTAGATGTCTCTGAAATTAGACCTGGAAAGCTTAATGCCAGAATAAATATCTCAAAAATTTTTATCATAATGTTGCTTTTGAAAATCCTAAATGTCCTCTATTCAAAATGGAAATCTTTTGTATTAACCTTCTTTTATATGCTAGCTTCCACCAGACTGCAGAATTGGCTGATTTGACTTTCTAATGTAACAGTAATGAATCTTCTGGGAAGCCTAACGATTGAACACACACTCTGTAGCTCCATTGTAAAATATTCAGTCAGTACTGTCGATGCTGCTGATTAAAAAGCAGGGAAAAGGAGTTTGAGGTGGGAGAGAATGAAAAACTCCCAATATGTATTTAGGCTGGAAACCAAACATTGGCTCCCAGGGACTTCAGCCTTTACTAGGCATCATGATGTGTAATAATACCTTGATGAAATATACCTTAATAAAAACATCAGGCTGGGTTGAGGGAGCATCTGCTATGCAAAGCCAGAATTAGGGCATAGGATTACATTCAGTTTTGACACACTGATTCTGAAAACGCATTTGCAAAAAACTGTCCCATGAGCCCCGGCAGACAAATTGTGTCTCCAGCAGATCGAGAACTGATGGCTCATCACTGTGGCCCCTGTCGCGGCAGAGTGCAGGGGTCTGACGGTGGTCTTCGGGTAGGTGTCCCTTCGACCAGAGAATCCTGAGGAAGGCCTTTCCATGATGCATGGTGAGTAGTTGTAGCCTGTGTATTTGTAATTGTTCCGGATTGTGTTTATCTTAGCCATGTGAAAGAAATCGAACACCAGAATTTAATAATTAAGGATTTATTAGTTAAAACTGAACGTTGTAATGAGCCAGATGCTGCTCCATTGAAGTAGCCATTTTCATTAGCATTTTTCAATCAAAGAGAATTGAATCTAAATGTGGAGTGCTTTGACTTTGAAGAGCTAACATTTTGAAATTTTAAAAATGCATCAAATAAAAGGCAAATTTTAGTGAAAGATAACATTATGCAATAAAATAATTGGAATAAGTGAGCAACCTTGTCACATTTAAAAAATCTGAATTTGTTGTTATGAGTATTATAAAATAAAGTTGAAATGCTCTGAAAAAATAATTGCAGAACTGCAGATAATGAAGACTAAATTTTGCTTTTGACTGAAAAAGGTCTAAAACGTTCAGGTGGAGGAAGCATTGGCAAATGGGAGCCTTTGTCCCAGGGAAGCATCTTAGTAATAGCCTGAGTGGTTGATGGAACATCCAGAGGAAACTCCCCGGGAGGCTGCACTGGAGCAAGCGCTCTCCATGAGCCATTCACGCTAACCTGCTGCTGAAGCACAGCTTGCATTTTTAATGAAGGATGATTGCATTTCATAAACAGACCTTTAAAAATTAAAATAATATTGATCCTCCCTCATTTAAGCCTATTAAAAATATGCTATACATCTTTTTCTAATAGCTCAGGATAGATTACTATTTTTAAACAATACACAGCTTATTTCTAATCAAAACTTTAAATAGGACTTTAAAATATTTCTGGAAAATATTCATATTGTAATATCTGTGAAAGTAAGGTTTAAAAATTATGAAATGTTTTAAGATTTTACACTTAAGTAATTTTTCTTAAAGATGTATTTATTTTTATTGGAAAGTCAGATATACAGAGAGGAGGAGAGACAGAGAGGAAGATCTTCCATCCGATGATTCACTCCCCAAGTGAGCGCAACGGCTGGTGCTGTGCCAATCCCGAGCCAGGAGTCAGGAACTTCCTCCAGGTCTCCCACGTGGGTGCAGGGTCCCAAGGCTTTGGGCCGTCCTTGACTGCCTTCCCAGGCCACAAGCAGGGAGCTGGATGGGAAGTGGAGCTGCCTGGATTAGAACTGGCGCCCATATGGGATCCCGGCACGTACAAGGCGAGGACTTTAGCCACTAGGCCACGCCGCCGGACCCCACGCTTAAGTAATTTTCAACACAAATGACCTCTGGTAAGTTTTGTTTCCTTTTTCATTGTGTCTGCTTCCTACTGAGGAAATGAATTTATTCCTTGAAATTTTCCAACAACAGGAGCTCGGTTTGAAGAAACCTTGAATCCCCGACAATCCGGACAGTCAGCCATGTAACTGAGCAGTCTGTCTGGTGGTGTGCTCTGTCCCAAAGCCCTGAAGGAGAAGCCGCCTGTGAGGGTCGGAATCCCTGCTCGGGCTGGGGGGAGCAGGCTTGTGGTAGAGTTCTCCAGCCTCAGCTTATTACCCCGCTGGTGTGGCTAGGCCCAGGGGATTGAGACTGCTCCTTCCCCCCCCCCCCATTTTTGTTAAATGGCATTATATCTAAGGTAAAGATTTAGAATGAGGGAATTGAAGCTGCATAGAGTGCTTCTGTTAGGCAAGAGGATTAGAAGTTAAAATTTAGCATCACATGATAGTCTTGGATAAAAATTTCTCCGCATTAGAAAAGTACCACGCTCAAGAAACATTGTATCTGGCTTCAAATCTTGTCTCTGCTGTTTCAGGCTGTGTGACTCCCAGGCAAGTTATTTGCTTTCTATAAAATGGGCATTTCGTGGCCCTTCAGTTACTGTTGTGAAGATTAAATGGACAAGTAGTACCTGTATTATTTTGAGTTTGTCTTTTGTTGGGGGGTTGTTCCTGTTTTTCTTTTCAATTCTTTGTAGTCATTGGAAGACAAGTTATTTGTGAAATGTTCCCCTATAAAACCAAACGGGCAGAATTCTAATGTCTTGTTGGGGTCCAGTCTGCCTCCCCCTACCCGTGTTTGCCCTTTCTTTCTACCTTGTTTGTTCTTTTTGTTTTACTGGATGATGATACTGATAACTTAAGTAATTCTTTTTTTTTTTTTTAAAGATTTATTCATTTTATTACAGTCAGATATACACAGAGGAGGAGAGACAGAGAGGAAGATCTTCCATCCGATGATTCACTCCCGAAGTGAGCCGCAACGGGCCGATGCGCGCCAATCTGAAGCCGGGAACCTGGAACCTCCTCCGGGTCTCCCACGTGGGTGCAGGGTCCCAGTGCATTGGGCTGTCCTTGACTGCTTTCGCAGGCCACAAGCAGGGAGCTGGATGGGAAGTGGAGCTGCCGGGATTAGAACCAGTGCCCATATGGGATCCCGGGGCTTTCAAGGCAAGGACTTTAGCCGCTAGGCCACGCCGCCGGGCCCTAAGTAATTCTTTAGAGCCAAAAAAGAATCCTAAGCTACTGATACGGCAGAAGTTAAGATTGGGTAGGCCTGGCGGCAGCAGCCTAAACAACCAGCCCTGGCTTTCTGGTTTGCACCAGGGCACTAGGACAGTGAGCACACTGCTTGGGTTTTTCAGAGTAATGAACCATGAGAAAATGGCTCAGCAGAACACAACTAAGCAGGCTAGCCTAAGCGTAACTTTGGTACAGTTCAGAAACCCTGTAAAGAACGGAATTTGTCTTTTTCTTCCTTCTTTGAGGTTTCAAAGGGTCTTCAAAGATTTCTGAGAAATGTGTATTACAAAAAAAAAGCGTGAATCTACTTTTTTGTGTTAGCAAATATCCTTTGCTTTTATTTTTATTTTTTTTTTAAGAGAGAGAGATCTTTTATCGGTTGGTTCACTTTTTTTTTTATTTATTTATTTTATTACAAAGTCAGATATACAGAGAGGAGGAGAGACAGAGAGGAAGATCTTCCGTCCAATGTTTGACTCCCCAAGTGAGCCGCAGTGGCCGGTTCTGTGCTGATCCGAAGCCGGGAACCTGGAACCTCTTCCAGGTCTCCCACACGGGTGCAGGGTCCCAGTGCATTGGGCCGTCCTTGACTATTTTCCCAGGCCACAAGCAGGGAGCTGGATGGGAAGTGGAGCAGTCGGGATCAGAACCGGCGCCCATATGGGATCCCGGGGCTTTCAAGGCGAGGACTTTAGCCGCTAGGCCACGCTGACGGGCCCTATTTTTATTTTTTTTAAAGATTTATTTATTTTTATTGCAAAGTCAGATATACTGATCGGAAGATCTTGCGTATGATGATTTACTCTCCTAGTGACTGAACGGTTGCTGCTGCGCCAATCTGAAGGCAGGAACCAGGAGCTTCCTCCAGGTCTCCCATGCGGGTGCAGGGTCCCAAGGCTTTGGGCCATCTTGACTGCTTTCTCAGGCCACAAGCAGGGAGCCGGAAGGAAAGTGGAGCAGCTGGGATTAGAACTGGCGCTCATATGGGATCCTGGTTATGCAAGGCGAGGACATTAGCCATTAGGCTACTATGCTGGGCCCCCAAAATCATTTGCTTTTATTTGAAAGGCAGAGAGAGATATGTCGCATCCACTTTCTAAATTCCCACAGCAGCCAGGGCTAAACCAACTCATAGCCAGGAGCTGGGAACTCAGTCCAGGCCTCCTGTGTGGGTGGCTGGGACCCCACCACTGCACAAGGTGCACATTAGCAGGTGGCTGGCATGGAGAGCTGGTTGGGACTAAGCCCCAGGCACAGCACTGTTGGATGAAGACATCCCAAGTGGCGGCTTAACTACTCCCCAACCAATAGTCTCAAACAGACTCAGTTTTTCCTAAAGGATCCTCCCTTTATCCCATCCTTCCCTCCTTCCTTCCCTCCTTCCTTCTCTCTTCTTTCTTTTTTTCTTTCCTTTTTATTTTTTTAAGATCTATTTGCTTTTATTGGAAAGTCAGATTTATGAGAGAAGGAGAGACAGCTCAGATGGACACTACGTTTGGAGCCAGGAGCCATGAGCTAGGAGCCAGGAGCTTCTTCCTGGTTTTCCACATTGGTGCAGGTTTGGCCGTCCTTGACTGCTTTCCCGGGCCACAAGCAGGGACCCGGATAGGAAGTGGAGTATCCAAGACACGAACTGGCACCCATATGAGATATCAGTGCTTGCAAGGGGGGAAGATTAGCTAATTGAGCCACTGCACTGGGCTCCACCACATTTTTTATAAACAAGCATGTGTTTATTATTTTAGAGACAAAGTTAGAGAAGGAAAAGGAGAGACCTTCCATTCATTGGTTCACTCCCCAGATGGTTGTGGCAGCTACTGCTGGGCCAGCCTGAGGCCAGGAGCCAGGAGCTTCCTCAGGGTCTCTCATTTGAGTGCAGAGGCCTGTCTTCTGCTTTTGCAGGCTCATTAGTAGGGAGCTGCATTAGAAGTGGACATGTGCCACAGTGCAGGGCCCTCCATCAGCATTGTGAAGTATCCTCCTAAGGATGTTGCTGTTGTTACCACCGTAGGTTGCTATTTATTTCGAGATAATGTGATTCCACTTTTAAAGCTTGTTAAAGGGTTTGTTTGAAACCCTGTCTGCTGCTGTCCTCTCCACAAGCTCCCGGGGTCCGGGCAGAGCCTGGAAGCTCATCTCAGTCCGGTCTGCATATGGGTTGCAGAACCTTGCCATTGGAGCCGTCACCACTCATTATTCCACATTAGCAGGAATCTGAGGTGAAGAATGAAGCCGGTTATTAAATCTGTGCTCTGATATGGGACACAGGCTGACCAGTGTTTCAACCATTAGGGCTAATGCTTGTTCTTCCACGTTTTTTTAATTAAAGAAATTAAATTACCTGTGGCCGGGCTGAGCTGCTCCTGTGCGATGACCCTGACAAACCTCATGCTGAGCCCCTGTCTGCCTCCCACAGGCCCCCTGGCTGTTCACCAAGCAGGTGGCGGTGAGGTTCCTCAAGGTGCTCGGAGCCAGGAGAGCTGCCTGTTGTTGCTAGTTTTCCTCTTCATCATGGCTGTCAGGGAAGATACTGTAGAAAATCAAAGGACCTTGTGGGTTCAAATAGAAGAGGTAGTCTCAGCATGTGGAAGTTAGATCTTTGATGTTTATAAATGAACGTTGGTGTTGGGGATTAAAGGGTGAAGCTGTTTTCTGTTTTGTTGGCATTCCACTTGGGTGCCTCGGGACCCTGGAAGAGGCTCCTGGCTCCTGGCTTCAAATGGGCTCAGCTCCAGCCATTGCAGCCATTTAGGGAGTGAACCAGCAGATGGAATATCCTCTCTGTTTCACCTTCTCTCTGTAAATCTGTCTTTCCAATATAAAACCAAAGAAGTATGTTCCTTGTGTTCCTGCTCTCAGGAGTCCTGGTTCAGTTTTCAAGTGCTTGACTTATCCTTGCTCAGAATTGTTTGCATTAAAAATGTTTATAACCCAGCTTGGCGCGGTAGCATAGTGGTTAAGGTCCTTGCCTTGCAAGCGCCGGGATCCCATATGGGCGCCAGTTTTAATCCCAGCGGCTCCTCTTCCCTTCCAGCTCCCTGCTTGTGGCCTGGGAGGACAGTGGAGGACGGCTCAAAGTCTTGGGATCCTGCACCCGCATGGGAGACCTGGAGGAAGTTCCTGGCTCCTGGCTCCGGATTGGCGCAGTGCCGACCGAATAAAAATAAATAAATCTTTTTTTTTTAAAGATTTATTTTTATTACAAAGTCAGATATACAGAGGAGGAGAGACAGAGAGGAAGATCTTCCGTCCGATGATTCACTCCCCAAGTGAGCCGCAACAGCCGGTGCTGTGCCAATCCGAAGCCGGGAACCTGGAACCTCTTCCGGGTCTCCCACGCGGGTGCAGTGTCCCAATGCATTGGGCCGTCCTCGACTGCTTTCCCAAGCCACAAGCAGGGAGCTGGATGGGAAGTGGAGCTGCCGGGATTAGAACTGGCGCCCATATGGGATCCCGGGGCTTTCAAGGCGAGGACTTTAGCCGCTAGGCCACGCCGCCGGGCCCAAAATAAATACATCTTTAAAGAAAAAGGTTATAACCAGTCAGTAGCCTTTACTGCATGCTTCCTGTGTGCCAGACCAGGTTGTAAACTTGACACTGCTTTAGCAGTGCTTTGAGGGAGGCCCTGATATTTCTTCATTTCACAGGTGAGGGCACGGTCAGAGGGAGTTGTTGCAGGCAGGGTCTCTTTCTGGCACTGCGTGGGGCAGGGGGTCCAGTGCTGGCAGCATGCGTGTGTTTGGAGCAGGCTTTGTGTCACCTCAGGAAGCAGCAAGGGCAGGAGAGGGTGCTGTTTCTGGTCAGTAAGATCAGGGTGCCGAGCTCCCTGCCTTCTCTGCTTCTCTTCATCTTCTGGCCAACATTGTCTCAAAATCAGGCTTTTCACATTCTTAGCCCGTCCGTCCGTCCTCCCTCCCTCCCTCCCTCCCTCCCTTTTTTTTTCTTCCGTTGTTCTTCTAAGTAACTACTTAAGATGGTTGGCTAGAGGCATCATTGGATGAAAATCCTGATTTTCTTTAAGCTTGCAAAGAAACCTAACCTTTGCCAAAAAAAAAAAAAAAAAAAAAAACAGTTTCCTTACTTGTAATATTGGGGATAATGTTAATACCTGTTCTTAAATTGTTGGGCCCGGCGGCGTGGCCTAGCAGCTAAAGTTCTCACCTTGCACACCCCAGGATCCCATATGGGTGCTGGTTCTAATCCCGGCAGCTCCACTTCCCATCCAGCTCCCTGCTTGTGGCCTGGGAAAATAGTCAAGGACGGCCCAATGCCTTGGGACCCTGCACCTGTGTGGGAGACCTGGAAGAGGTTCCTGGTTCCCGGCTTCAGACTGGCGCAGCACCAGCTGTTGCAGCCACTTCGGGAGTGAATCATCGGACGGAAGATCTTTCTCTCTGTCTCTCTTCCTCTCTGTATATCTGACTTTGTAATAAAATAAACACATCTTAAAAAAAATTGTAAGAGGAACCAATGATAGACTAAGACTAGATTCTGGAATGTCTTCTGTAGGTATGGCCAGGTGGACAGAGTCGAGGTAAGGTTAGTGGGTCTTGGCCAATAGGGACTGCCTGAGTGAGCCTTCAGCAGCATTCCTGGGAGGATGTGTTGGGTGACAGGAGCTTGTGGATCAGCTCAGCTTTAGCTGTAGGGACACTTTGGTAGTGAATCATGGGACAGAGGATCTTCTCTGTCTCTACTCCTCTCTGTATATCCCACTTTCCAAGGGAAAGGAAAGAAATCTTTAAAAAAACACATGATTTGTTAAGAAAACTTTAAGCTTTTATACTGTGTGAAATCAGAGGGAGGGATTTGTGTTCTGGCACTACAGGTTAAGATGTTGTTTGTCATAGCATCCCATATAGGAACACTAGTCCTGGCTGCTGCATATCCAGTCTAGCTTATTACGACTGTGTCTGGGAAAGCAGGAGAGAGTTTAGGTATTCGAGTCTGCCACCTGTGTAGGAGATCAGGATGGAATTTATGCCCTTGCAGCCATTTTTTCTCCCACTCTCTATCTTTCCGTTTTCTGACTTTCAAATGAATTAATTCATAATTAAACATGTAATTAATTAAGGTTCTTTTTGTTAATATAGTCATTGGTTCTGAAAGTTTGGAGGGTTTTTAGCTATTAACTTCACAAACTTTGGCAGATAGTATTAAAAAAATGCATGGAAGAAATTACCTCCTTTTTCTTCCTACCCCCTGCTGGAAAAGCAGATTGAGTGTATTTTTTCCTATAATCCAGTTTGCAGAGCTCACTTGTATGTTGTAAACAATTTATTTGAAATGTAGAGTTGGAATTAGAGAGAGAGACCTTCCACCTACAGGTTTGCTCCTCAGATGAGTGCAGTGGCTGGAGCTGAGCACATCTGGAGCCAGGCGCTTCCTCTGGTCTCCCACATGATTGCAGAGGTCCAAGTGCTGGGGCCATCCTGCACTTTCCCAAGTGCATTATTGGGGCACTGGATGGAAGTGGAACAGCCAGGACTCAAACTGGTGCTCATATGGGGTGCCAGCAGGTGGTGGTTTTATTTGTTTTGCCTCAGTGTGGCATAAGGGAAGATTTAAAAAAATTTTTCTTCTTAGAAAGATTTTATTGGAAAGGCAGATATACAGAGAGAAAGATTTTGCATCTGCTGGTTCACTCCCCAAATGGCTGCAACAGGTGGAACTGAGCTGATCTGAAGCCAGGCGCCAGGAGCTTTTTCCGGGTGCCCCACGTAGTTGCAGGGTCCCCAGGCTTTGGGCCATCCTCGACTGCTTTTCCAGGCCACAAACAGGGAGCTGGATGGGAAGTGGAGCTGCTGGGATACGAATCGGTGTCTATATGGGAACTCACTGTGCAAGGTGAGGATTTAGGCTCTGAGCCCATGGTGCTGAGCCTAAGGAAGAGCTTTTCATATGCAATATTTTTCAGTAGACAAAGGATTTTAATGTTACTTTGTCTTTGATTCTGTCTTGTGTGTGCTAGGGAAGGAAAGTGTATGTGCAGATGTTAATTGGAAGCATTGGAATTCATTTTGGGAAAATACTTATTATTCATTTTTCAGAAAAAATATCTTTACGTTGGGAAGGCTTTGTTGGTAATTGATGTACCGTTTCCTTAGTGTCTTCTTTGAACAGCTTCTGACAGTTGCAGAAGATAGGGCACAGAATTTAGTCTCCCAGGGAGCTCCTGGGAGGCTGACTTGGAGGGCCCTGGTGCCTGTAGGTGAACTAATCAGTGTGTCCTGGAGTGAGCTGCTGGGCCAAGCCTGCGCTCCAGTGCTCGTCACAGGGCTGTGTCCGCAGCTAGTAGTGTTGGCTGCTCATAAAAGGGCTCCCTGCTCTATGTACTGTACGAGACCTACACAGCTCAGCTGTGTCCTAGGTTTGTCTGTCTAACAGCAGTGTTTGCTCGTAGCAAGTTAAGTCGTGGGAAATCAAAACGGCTGAATTTCAGCAGTAGGTAGAATATATCTTTGTTTTAGCTCTAGTTTGATTGAACTATTGATACATTATAAAAATGTGATTTTTAGAATAATCTAGTCTGTGGTCAGAAAATAGTTACAGTTTCTGACAGAAGTTAGAAAGTTTTATGGTTGAAAAAAAAAAAAAGGAAGAAAGAAGCGGTAGGTGCCATGATATATTAGGTTAGGTCTGCCGGTGGTGCTAGTATCCCGTATGGATGCCATTTTGTCCCCGGGTGCTCCGCTTCCCATCTGGTTCCCTTCTTGTGACCTGGAAAAGCGTGGAGGATGACCCAAATCTTGAGCCCCAGCACCCACGTAGGTTACTCAGAATAAGTGAGTTAGTGCACGGAAGATCTTCCTCTCTTGTCTCTCCTCCTCTTTGTATATCTGACTTTCCAATACAAGCAAGTAAAGTAAAAAAAAAAAAGAACCTAATTTATTATTCACTTTTTTTGGAGAAAATTCCATAGTGTACCTTCCTGTGTAGAAATTATAGTTGTTGATCGGCTAATGTGAATCAGTCAGTTGCTATAGATGAATAATTAATGCTAATAGATAACCTGGTAGCCTGTGTGAGAATGAGCTACTTAGTTCTCTGCAAAAATTGTCTGAAAGAGTGTTGTGGACTACTTGAAGCTAAGTGAGTGTTCACATTAGTGAGTGTTCATTAGCGTTTGATGAAGGAAGAAGGGGGAGTGGTAGTGTGCTGAAAAGGTTGGGGACCAGAGGGAAGCTTAGGTCAGCAGCTCGCACTGTTACTGCTTCTGCTGCCACTGGGGACGGTGAGACAGAGGACCAGGGAGGGTGGAAGTCTCCACGCAGGAGTGGAAACAGCTTGTGATGAAAGCATGCAGGCTAGATCTGTCTCTTTCAGAGTCCAGCAGGTGCTGAGAAGGCTGGACACTGCTTCCTAGACCAACTGCTCCGTCTTGAAAGATGACTGAGTTTTACCACTTCCCAGTTTGTGCCCGTGTGGTACACTGTGGCACCCTGGCCTTTGCCCTGCTCTTCTGTACCTTGACCAGGGTCACATTCATTCATTCATTCTCAAGTCTTTATAGTCAGTGTGCTGTGCCAGGCATGGTTCTAGAAATAGTCCTGCTTCTTAATCCCCTCTCGTCCTCTATCGTAGTTGTGCCTGAATCTGATTTTCACACAGTGGCAATGCTTTTTCGGAAACAGATTGTGTCATTTTCCTAGTGAAGACCCTGGAGTTTCTTATCCAGACAGAAACCAAATTTAGATTTCTTCTCATTGCCCTCTGACCGCATAGCTGTTTCTTCTGGTTCTGCGATGTAGAGTCTGACCACTCTGCACCCTGCTCCTTTAACTGCTGTCACACTGGCCTGCGTCCACCCTGGTGTGTGAACTGGCAGAGGTAACCTTTGTTTAAATTGAAGGACAGAATCAGAGAGAAGGAGCGACAAACAAAGATCTTCCCCCTGCTGGTCACTCCCCAAGTGGCCGCAGAGCCAGAAATGAGCCGCTCCGAAGCCAGGGGCTTCCTGCAGGCACCCCCACATGGCTGCAGGTCCCAAGGCCCTGGGCCAGCTTTTACTGGCACTCATATGGGATTCCTGAGTTGGCAAGGCAAGGATTCAGCTGCTAGGCCATTGTGCAGGGCCCTGGCAAATGTTAACTTTTACGGTGACATCTTGCCTGGAATGATCTTCCATGAGATGTTTGTTTTTATTTCCTCTTTTTTATAATTTAAATCTCATTTCCATGTCAGTCCTCACAGAGCCCTCCTTGGCCACCAGTTAAAGTAGTCCCATGCTGTATGCTGCCTTATTTTATTGATTTATTTTTAAAGATTTATTTTTATTGGAAAATTAGATTAACAGAGAGAAGGAGAGAGAGAGAGAGAAGGACCTGCATCCGCTGCTGGTTCACTACCAAAGTGACCGCAGTGGCTGGAGCTCAGCTGAGGTGAGCCAAAGCCAGGAGCCAGGAGCCAGGAGCCAGGAGCCTCCTCCAGGTCTCCCACGCAGGTGCATGGTCCCAAAGCTTTCGACTGTTCTTGACTGCTTTTCCAGGTCACAAGCAAGGAGCTGGATGAGAAGTAGAACAGTTGGGATATGAACTGGCAACCCATATGGGATCCGTGGCCTGCAAGGCGAGGACTTTAGTCACTGGGTTATACACTGGGTCTCATTTTATTTTTTCAAAGAGAATTATGTTGTTTGCTTGCTATTATGTTTCATTTGACCCCAATCCTGATTTTAGTTCCATGAGAGTATTGTCTGTAGTTGAATTTCCTCCTGGGTGTGGAATGTGCAAGCCTGTAGCCGTCTGCTTGCTGTGATGTCTCTTAGAGCAGTTATTAGGGTGAAGTGATTTGGAGTACCAGCGCTGAGGTTTTCATCCTGACACTTGTTTCCTGAGTGGATGATCTTGTGTGTGTGTGTGTGTGTGTGTGTGTGTGTGTGTGTGTGTTTTAATTTTGACTCCAACAAGATTTATTTATTTTTATTGGAAAGATTTACTGAAAGGGGAGAGACATGCTACGTTTGACGAGCAAATAATGTGTTTTCAAAGAATATTGAAAATTGAGATAAATTGGGCCCAACGCCGTGTCTTAGTGGTTAAAGTCCTCGCCTTGAACGTGCCAGGATCCCATATGGGCACTGGTTCTTATCCCGTCTGCTCCTCTTCCCATCCAGCGCCCTGCTTGTCACCTGGGAAAGCAGTGGAGGAATGCCCAAAGCCTTGGGACCCTGCATCCATGTGGTAGACCGGGAATTGCTCCTGGCTCCTGGCTTCAGATCAGCTCAGCTTCAGCAGTTGCGGCTGCTTGGGGAGTGAACTAGTGGATGGAAGATCTTGCTCTCTGTCTCTCCTCCTCTCTGTATATCTGCCTTTCAAATAAAATAGAATAAATCTTAAAAAAGAAAAAAAGAAAATGGAGATCAACCAGAGTTAGCTCAGTGACCTAGGACTGGCGTTTGTTGTCTTTCCCCTTGTTCCGTCTCCCGCTCGTGGAATCCCGTGATTTGCAGTTGTTTCCCACACTTTCTCTGGGTCCTGAGTGATTGTCCTGCCGGTGATCACAACTCCGAGGTGTGACTGCTGCCTGGGATGTCGTCACACCTGGGGCCACACCTTGGTGCTGGGGTCTGGTGGTGGGCAGTTTGAATTTGGGGAGGAAAAATGCATCTGTATTTGCACTCAGGCGTTAGATTTTAAGTGACCTCAAACATTCCGTTCCAATATGAAAGCAGACAACAGACCGTGGTAAGGTTGGCAGTATATGTGACAACAATATAAATCACAAATTTTCTCAACTGGCAACATAGAAAAAAACCTCAGACAATGTTGATCTGTGTCATACTTTGAGATGACTTAGGAAATAATACCTGGTAAATCCTGCTGTTTACTGAATGAGGTAATGTGTTTGAATCTGTGGTGTTCTGTGCAGTGGCAGCCATTTCAGGCTTCTGTTCCCCACACACGTGGCCACTGTGACGTCTCCAGCACTTTACGGCAGTGGTGCTGATGCACAGTCCCCCCAGGGATGATTGGCATTTATGATTCTGTTCCTCACATGAGGCATTTTGTACTCATGTTTAAATATTTATTCATTTGAAATCCAGCGTTACAGAGTTACAGTGTTGATTGATGCTTTATTCAGTTATACAGATTAGTGAAACCTGTGTACTTAGTTTATCTTTTGTAAGCAACTGATTTTAATAAACAATTATTTAGGGGCTCGGCGGCGTGGCCTAGTGGCTAAGGTCCTCGCCTTGATCCCATATGGCTGCTGGTTCTAATCCCGGGGCTCCACTTCCTCTCTCTCTCTCCTCTTCTCAGTATATCTGACTTTGTAATAAAAATAAAATATATAAAATAAACCATTATTTAAATCCGGTAAGAGTTGTCAGTAATATGCCTTTTTTAAAAAATTTTTTAAATTATGTTGTTGACAATCTTTACATAGTTAATTACGGTAAAAAGGTTCACGGGTATAGGGAAGTAGGTAAGACTATTATGTCCATATTGTTTCCTTCTTTTTTTTTTTAAATTATTTATTATTTAACTTCATTAATTACATTGTATTATGTGACACAGTTACATAGATACTTGGGTTCTCCCTACCCCTCCCCATACCCTCCCACCATGGTGGATTCCTCCACCTTGTTGCATAACCACAGCTCAAGTTCAGTTGAGATTCCCCCATTGCAAGCGTATACCAAACATAGAGTCCAGCATCTTATTGTCCAGTCAAGTTCAACGGCTTCTTAGGTATACCCTCTCTGGTCTGAAGACAGAGCCAGCAGAGTATCATCCCAGTCAATTGAAAGCTCCAACATACCATCAGTAAAAATTTACATCATTATGGAATTAATTGACATAGTAATGAGTAACCAATATGTTAAAAGTAAATGCGAGTTCCCAGCCACCTTCTGTGACCACCTCACCTACACTTCAATTTTAGTTTATACACAACATATAACATTCAAAACATAACATGTTATACATAACATCATATCATCTTAAATTAAGGCAAACATGTGGTATTTAACCTTTTGTGATTGGCTCATTTCCCTTAGCATTATGGTTTCCAGTTTGGCCCATTTGGCCACAAAGAACTGCATTTTGTTTTTTTTAATAGCTGAGTAGTATTCCATGGAGTAGATGAACCATAGCTTTCTTATCCAATCCTCTGTTGATGGGCATTTTGGTTGCTTCCATGTTTTTGCAATTACTGATTGTGCTGCTATGAGCATAGGAGTGCATGTTGGTTTCTCATAAAACAATTGTTCTGGATATATTCCTAGGAGTGCTATTGCTGGATCATACGGTATGTTGAATTTGAGTTGTTTGAATATTCTCCATACTGATTTCCATAGAGGCTGTACCAGCCTGCAGCCCCACCAGCAGTGGAGTAGGGATCCCTTTTCCCCGCAACCTGGCCAACAAGTGTTGTTGGTGCTTTTATTCATGTGGGCCAGTCTTACTGGTGTTAGGTGGTACCTCATTGATGTTTTAATTTGGATTTCCCTTATTGCCAGGGAACTTGAGCATTTTTTCATATGTTTATTTGCCATTTGGGTTTGTTCCTTTGTGAAGTGTCTGCCCATTTCTTGAGTGGCTTGTTTGTTTTGACATTTTGGTTGTTTTGTAGCTCTTTGTATATTCTGGAGATCAGCCCTCTATCACCTATGTCGTGTGCGAAGATCTTCTCCCATTCTGTGGGTTGCCTTTTTTACTTTGTTGATTGTTTCTCTAGCTGTACAGAAGCTTCTTAGTTTGATGAGGTCCCAATTGTTTATTTTGGTCTTGATTTCTACTGCATTTGGAGTCTTTTTTAGGAAGTGAGGGCCTACCCCTAAGTGTTGCAGTGTGTTTCCAACATTTTCTTCCAAAAGTTTGAAGGTTTCTGGATGTAGGTTTAGATCTGTTATCCATTTAGATCTGATCTTAGTGTATGGTGAGAGATGTGGATCTATTTTTTTGTTTCTGCAGGCTATTAACCAGTTGTCCCAACAGCATTTATTGAACAGACCTTCCCATTTGCCTGGATTGTCGTTTGTCTTTTTGTCAAAGATTATTTGGCTGTATCTGTGTGGGTTTCCTTCTGGTGTTTCTATTCTGCTCCATTGATCTTCCTCTCTATCTTTGTGCCAGTACCACGCTGTTTTGATAACCACTGCCATATAGTATGTCCAGAGGTCCGGAACTGTGATTCCCCCTGCTAACTTCCTGTTCTTCAGGATGGTTCTAGCTATCCGTGGTTTTTTGTGCTTCCAGATGAACCTTTGGATCATTGTTTCCAGTTCCATGAAGAATGTAGAGATTGAATGAGTGATTAAAGACCTCCCAACAAAGAAAAGCCCAGGCCCAGACGGCTTCACTACAGAATTCTACAAAACATTCCGAACAGAACTGACCCCAATCCTCTACAAACTTTTCAAAACAATAGAAAAAGAGGCAACCCTTCCAAACTCATTCTATGAAGCCAACATTACCTTAATCCCAAAACCAGACAGAGAACTAACAGAGAAGGAAAACTACAGACCTATCTCTTTGATGAACATTGATGCTAAGATTCTCAACAAAATCCTAGCCAACAGAATTCAAAAACACATCAGACAGATCGTTCATCCAGATCAAGTAGGATTCATCCCTGGAATGCAGGGATGGTTCAACATTCGGAAATCCATACATGTGATACACCACATCCATATTGTTTCCATCATGTATCTGAGGTAAAGGGGGATATTGAGGGAGAAGCCCCACCCAGTTTCCCACCCTCCCCAAGTCCCGGATGTGGGGCATGCTCTGAGATCCTTGTTCAGGTGGGGTTTTAATAGTTCACCAGTTATGAATCGCTGCCAATCTCGCCACTCCAAGCATGGTGAGGTCGTTGAAGAATGCACTGATTGACACAGAGTCTTCATTTGCCCAGTATTTCGTCAGTAATATGTCTTATGAGGATTAAAAGAGTTCATACAGCCAAAAAAAGAGTAAACAAGAAGGAGTGAATACAACATTAAGGAATTTGTTGAGTTCCTGGAAATAAGATGAAATCTCCTACTTATGCCCTCAGCAGGTTTTCTTTCCATTTTGATGTTGTGTGAGGGCTGACAGGTAGTACAGCAGATGAAGCAGCCGCCTGAGAAGACGTCATCCTTTGTGGGTTGTGCTTTGGGCTTTTCATTTCTATTTCCTCTCTTTGAAGGCACTGGAGAAACAGTGGAGACTTTTCCAAGTGTTTGAGGCCCTGTCCCCGTGTGGGAGATCCAGAGGAAGCTCCTGGCTTTAGTTTGCCCCAGCTTGGCATTGTGGGCATTTGGGGAGTGTACCAGTGAGTGGAAGGCCTGGCTCTCTCTTAACCTCTTTCTCTGTCTCTGTTTCTCCCCCTGTCTGTTTGCCTTTCAAATAACTAAACCTTTTTTTTTTTTTAAAGATTGTGAGAGAAATGTTAATAGCAACAAAAAATGTAAATCTTCAAGGGTATATGTTTTTTAGTGCTTTGTCTTTTGTTGTATTTCCAAACTGGGCCCAGAGTATGTTTTCCCATTGGGCATTGAGTAGGTGTGTATTGTGGACTTGAGTGAATGACCTCCATCATGGCAGAGTGACTGCACCTCCGCGTGGCTTTGAGCAGGTGTCTGGAACGTCATCCAGAGAGCTGGTGTCAGAGGGAGCCTTGCTTTGATTTTAGAAGACTGCTTGCATTGTACAATAATTGTAGAACTGTGTTGGGTAAACTGTGTTTCATTGTTAGTGAAAATGAGTATGTTCCATTGATTTTCTGCTGTGAACCATGGTGTGCTATGGGATGTCAGGCTTGATTTTCATTGTCAGGCATAAGTGAACTGAATCCTTTGGTATGCATAGTATGATACTACTCACCTGCAAAACTGTCTTTTTCTTTATTTTAATGCAGTGTAATCGTGTGTGCTACTAGCTGGCTGAAGTATTTCTCTGCTGCAGAGACTTAACATTTTATCTTTTTTTTTAAAAATTTTATTTTCATTTGAAAGGTAGAGTTATAGAGAGAAGATGGGCAGAGAGAAAGAGAGATTTCTTCGTCTTCTAATTCACTGCTCAGATGGCTGCAGTGACTGGAGCTGAGCTGACCCAGAGCCAAGACCTAACTCTGGTTTCTCATGTGGTGCAGGGGCTCAAGACCTTGGGCCATGCTGCACTGCTCTCCCAGGCCAAGGCAGGGGCTGGAGCAGAGCTCAGAGCAGTGCCTAGATGTGATGCTGGCGTCACCGACTGGCGCTTCGCCTACTGTGCCATGGCTTTGGCCCTCACTCTTCTCGTTAGGCCTTTCCTGCTGGTCTGCGATGCTGCAGGTGTGCTTATTGACCTAATGCGCACTGATCAACATGTCAGGCAGAGTCTTTTCCTCTTGAGCTGTTCCTCACTTCAGAAAATCTTTTCTGCACTCTCATTTAACTTTTATTGGCTGAGTTGATATGAGTTATTGTCTGCTTTGTTCCAGACCTGTTACTAATAGCTGTTTAGGAAAGATTGTTCTTGCTTTGATAGAGATAAAATGAAAGACAAAACAGTTATAATAAAACACTAATCCATGGCAACTATTGTAAAAGGGGGAGAGTTGTGGTTTGACGATTTCACAGATCTTGATCTGGAACAAGAGACATCTCATGGGAGTGTGCGGTGTGGGGAGTCGGGCCTGGGCAGCTGACACCTGATAGCCCTTTTGCCAGTCATTGATTTCTTGCTTCTCCTCGGCAGACATGCCTTTTGCTGCCTGCTCTGTGAAAGGAGCCTGGGCTCGTTGCGTCTCCTTTGCGTTTGTAGAGGCAGTAAAAGCGGAGGGCATTTTCTCATTGGTCCCAGTTCTTGCTCCACCAGCCGCTACAGCAGCTGAGGCTTTGCAAGGCCTTGGCTGGCTCTTGTTCTCTGAGCTGGCATCACCTCTGCACCTGCCTTTGTACTTCCCTGGTGCTTTGTAGCAGAGGATGGCCAGTGAGCCACTTCCTGTTCTTGGTCTTTCCAGAGGAAAGTTATGCAGGGTGGGTTTCCTGAATTTCTGCTAGGTGTTAGCCCCCCCGGGATTTGGATCTGAGCGCTGGGCAGTGGTGAGGTGTGTGCTGCCCTGAACTGTGTTCTTAGGATGCTGTTCACAGGCTGGGTGTAGGGGCGAGGTGAGTTGATAAGGTTTTAAAGTGCTGAGCCCAGGGTCTGCCCCATGAGTGCTTTGTACATGTGATTACTGAGTTGCTTAGATGCTGGGCATCGTGTTTGGTGGCAGGGATTGAAGGGTGACTTCATACTGAGGAGGTGGGCAGTGGGAAGTGGCTTGTTTGTGTACTGTGGCGAGTGGTAACTGTCAGGATAAAGGCACCAGTTCCCTTCTGCCTGAGGGATTTTGTTCAGGAGTCTGTGAGGCCTTAAAGGCGAAGCTGTGTTTCGGACGTATACAGGGTTTGTTCCCTGGGCAGAGGCCGGAGCTGGGTGGGGCCTTGCACAGAGGGAACAGCGTTAGCAGCTGCAGAAAGGAGCACTCGATAGGCCAGAATCGCAGTGTTCCGAGCAGGTGCTGGCCTTGAACACAAGGAACGGCGTTAGCAGCCGGCAGAAGGGAGCACTCGATAGGCCAGAATCACAGTGTTCCGAGCAGGTGCTCTGGATCTTTGTGTTCGTGTTGTGCTTTCCTCTCAGATCCCAATTTGTAACTCACCAAGCAATTCTTAAAATGAGCTTTAGTGCAACTCATTGGAAACACGGAGCATCAGGTGTAGGGGGCAGGCAGAAAGAAAGTGATCTTTTTTTTTTTTGAAGATTTATTTATTTTTATTGGAAAGTCAGATATACGTAGAGGAGGAGAGACAGAGAGGAAGATCTTCCATCCGATGATTCACTTCCCAAGTGAGCTGCAACGGCTGGTGCTGCGCTGATCCAATGTCAGGAGCCTAGAACCTTCTCCAGGTCTCCGATGCAGGTGTGGGGTTCCAAAGCTTTGGGCCATCCTCGACTGCTTTCCCAGGCCACAAGCAGGGAGCTGGATAGGAAGTGCGGATGCCGGGATTAGAACTGGCACCCATATGGGATCCCGGCATGCTCAGGGCAAGGACTTCAGCTGCTAGGCCACGCCACCGGGCCCGAGAAAGTGATCTTCTACCCAAGTGTATTCCCCAAGTACCTGCACCTGCTGTGGCTGGTTAAGGATGGCACAGCGTCGGGAACTTCAGGGCATCTCCCACACGGGCAGCAGAAACCCAGGTGCTTGAACCTTTACCTGCTGTTGCCAGACTGCATCAGCAGAGGCATGACATTGGAAGTAGAGCTGAGTTAAACCCAAGCACTCTAGGGTGTGTCTGGTGGCCTAGTGGCTAATGTCCTTGCTTTGCATGCACCAGGATCCCATATAGGTGCCAGTTCCTATCCCAGGTGCTCCACTTCCCATCCAGCTCCCTGCTTGTGACCTGGGAAAGCAGTGGAGGACGGCCCAAAGCCTTGGGACCTGCACCCAATGTGGGAGACCTGGAAGAAGCTCCTGGCTCCTGTTTTCAGATTGGTTGACTCTGGCCGTTGTAGCCAATTGGAGAGTGAACCAGCAGATGGAAGATTTTTGTCTCTCCTTCTCTGTAAATCTGGCTTTCCAATAGAAGCAAATAAATCTAAAAAGAGAAAAAATGAACAAAGCCCCAGGCACTCTACCATGGGATTTGAGCATCCAAGCAGTGTCTTCACCCCAGTGCCACACTCCAGCTGGGACTGTTTAACTGCAATATAAAACTATGTAAATTTTTGTGTAGTGGGGCCCGGCGTCGTGGCCTAGCAGCTAAAGTCCTCGCCTTGAAAACCCCGGGATCCCATATGGGCGCCGGTTCTAATCCTGGCAGCTCCACTTCCCATCCAGCTCCCTGCTTGTGGCCTGGGAAAGCAGTCAAGGACGGCCCAGTGCCTTGGGACCCTGCACCCGCGTGGGAGACCCGGAAGAAGTTCCAGGTTCCCGGCTTCGGATCCGTGCGCACCGGCCCGTTGCGGCTCACTTGGGGAGTGAATCATCGGACGGAAGATCTTCCTCTCTGTCTCTCCTCCTCTGTGTATATCTGGCTGTAACAAAAGATGAATAAATCTTAAAAAATTTTTTTCATGTAGTGCACACATTTACTTAAATTTTGAGTATGAATTTTGAACATTGTAGGTCAAATGTTCTAGAAGAGAAGTTGAAAACTCCTAGCTGGTGGCATTTTGTTGTGGGTTTTGCTCTCAATATTGAAAGATTTTGCCGTATTCCTGGACATTGATAAAGCTCAGAGATATTCATGACTTACATCTCTTCAACTTTTATAATTCTTTTTCAATTATCAACTGAAGAAATGAGGATTCCATCCAAAATTGTATAGTTCTTCTCTTAATAACGTGATTTTAGAGACCTAGGAAATAGAGATATAATAAATTTCGATTCTTGTGTGGAGGAACAAAGTAGCCATTCAGCCTTACAGTTCTCCCATTTCTTCTGATTGAGTTTTCCGTTTCCTGCATCTGGCCAACTAGTACCCTCTTTGACCACCCGGCGTGCTTGTCAGTTGCCTTGTCTTTCCTGTCTTAAGAGATGTCTGTTGTAATGCTGGTGTGTTTTCATGGAAGACCATCAGGTTAGCAGAAGAGCAAGTAAGTCATCAAACACTGACCATTTTTTTAAAAAAGATTTATTTATCTGTATTGGAAAGGCAGATATACAGGGACGAGGAGAGACAGAGAGGAAGATGTTCCATCTGATGATTCACTCCCCAAGTGGCCACAATGGCCAGAGCTGAACCAGTTTGAAGCCAAGAGCCAGGAGCTTCTTCTGGGTGTCTCACACATGTGCATGGTCTCAATGCTTTGGGCATTCCTTGACTGCTTTCCCAGGCCACAAGTATCGAGATGGAAGGGAAGTGGAGGAGCTGGGACATGAACCTGCGCCCGTATGGGATCCTGGTGCATTCAAGGCGAGGACTTTAGCTGCACTAGGCTTTTGCGTGGGCCCTATTTTATATTCTCATGTGATCTTGGTGAAAACAGGATGAAATTCTGGGCACCTATGTTGATAGCTGAGGCCACTGTTACCTGTCTGGTCATGCATGATAAGGCATGTCTTCGAAACCATTCTCAACTATGAAGAATAACATAACCGAACAGATCTATCTTGCTTTTCTCGTTCCTTCTTTCAGATAGATGAATGTTTGAAAGAACACCATGTTCCTATAGAACACATAGTTCAGAGGAATGTCTTTCTGCTCACTCTGAGTTCTTGGCAGGTTGCTTGTCGTGCTCACAGTGCAGAGTGGTGCCTATGCTTTGCGGCTGCCATAGATGCTGGTTGGTTTCCCACTAGAGTTTCCAGATCCTTTTTGAGCTCTGGTGGTCCGCCAGGAGAACCTGGGAGGATGATGGCACGCAGTGGATGTGGCTCCCAGGAGCGTTAACTGTTGTGGCCAAGGTGTGGTATTGGTCCAGTGTGTGAACTCCGGACCACATGAGTTAATTAATATGTGTTACAAGGGATCTTCGCTTTCAGGAACCCCTCTGCATTGTATGTTGTTTAAAACTTAAATAATGTTCAAGTTTGAAAATTTGTTATGGGTGCTCTCCTATCCTTTAGGAAAGTACTGCTAACCTTTAATAATGGTGAATGATTGAAATATGTAAGTTTTAATAATGTCTGTTATCAGTCTATATGTAAAAGATCAGTCTAATTTGAATAATGAAAATTTATATAATTATAGAGTGATGGTTAGAATTTAATTCATGCGAAAAAATATTGGATGGAGACACTAGAGGGCAGTATAACGCAGCATGTTCTTGGTTTTCCTTCCTCTTGGATTCCTTTGGAAAAAAGTAATCTAGGTGTTTGCTTTAGGAAAAATGATCTAGGTATTCTGAACTCTTCTCAGTACGTGGTGTATAAATTTATTAGGATCATGAGTTTTAATGCTATGGCTTGGCTTTGAAAGGTTAGATAATATATCCTAATTATTTCATCTAGGGAATGTCCTTGCTTGGATTAAAACCTGCTGGCTTAGAAAAAAGTGGTGTTACTGAGTTTGCTGAGTTGAATTGGGGTTTACCTTTTTGACATTGTGGAATGTTATGCAGGGGGAGTAGTGCTTCTTGTGTTGTCAACTCTTTCTGAGAAGAACTCTCTCTTAGCTGGGAAGAATTAGACTTCCTGCCACATGTCTCAGCAGCTCTGTGGGCGGGAACGTCGCAGCCTGATGGCAGCCATGAGCTGTGTCGGTCACTTTCCGCTAGGTTTTAAACTTGCATGTATTTTCGTCCATACAGTTCTGCTTTGTAATCCAAAGTCATCAGCTGTGGTTTGAGAAAGCTGTTTCCAAGTTTAAGGAGCTTTTGAAGCCTGTAAGTATCTTCCCTCTCAGAAGAGCAAAAGGGAAGAAGACGTACTTAGTCAAGTCTCCTTTGATTTCTGGGTTTAAGGTTTTAAACTAATTTAAACATTGGGAAGCCATGTATGAGAAGTACTTCTTAACTGCTAGGCCTCATGTCCACTTCTCATCCTTCTTTCTTTTTTTTTTTTTTAATTTTTTATTTTGATAATCTACATAATTGATTAGGGCACAAAGGGTCAAGGACTATAGGAAAGTGGGTAAGACCATTGTTTCCACATTGTTTTTTCCAGATCTGGGGTAAGGGGGGAAATAAAGGGAGAAGCCCCACCAGCCTCCCACCCATCCCAGGTCCCCAACTTGGGGCATGCTCTGAGGGTCCTGCTCAAGTGGTTTTGATAGTCCAACAGTTCTGAATTGCTGCCAATTTCACCATTCCAAGCATGATGAAATCGCTGCAGAATCCACCGGCTGACACAGTCTACCTTAGAGTTCCTGTTTGCCCAGTTTTTCACTGCTAACACATGGCTGGGGTAATTGATTGGCTTGTTCTGTCTGCTGCCCTCTGTGTGGTACCAGGTGTCCTCTGCAGGTTCCGATGGACTGCCACATCCTCCTGTGCACCTGGGAATGCTGTCCACTGCTCTGCCTGAGCCGCTGAGGAGGCTCGGCTCTGACACTTACACTCCATGGTCAGACCAGGGAACCTGCACTTCTCTTTATGGTTAGGGTTCTGAGTCCGGCAGTTCAGTTGGAGGGATCCCCAAAGGAACTTTGTCTGTGGTGATCCCAGACCAGATTCTTGTGTGTGCATGCCAGTACAGGGTCCGGCACAGTCCATCACCCCAATCACCTGCTTGCAATTGCTGGGTCAGTTCTGTTTCTAGCCCTGTCTTCCACTTGAACCAGTGGGTGTTGGAGTCCAGCCCTATCCTGCCCACCACACACTCAGCCTTCATGTACACTAGTGGGAGCTGCCGCCTCGTCGAAGCGACCCATAATAACCCCCACCAGACCCGCCCCCTGCCCTGATTCCCATGCTTGCCAGTATGTACAGCAGACTAGTCCAGTCTGTCCCGCATCCCGCATTTGGCTCTCATACATGTCAATGGGCATTGAAGCCGGATTCAACCCAACCAGCCCCACTATCCAGCCCATACATGTGCTGGTGGGTCTACTTTCTGTCTAGTCATGCCTACCCTAGTCTCGGTTCTCATGTCCACCAGTCAGAATGCCAACCCAGGAGGGAGGTGCCCACTGTTTCCCTACTTGGCCCACCTCTACTCCCAGATCTTGTACTCCTCAGGTGGTTCTGTAGTTTAATATGACAGAGTTTGCCCCCAGTTCCAGCATCTCCAGCTGATGATGCGGCACCCACTTGCAGCACTAGAAATAGTCAGCCCAGCCTGGATTTTCCCTGCTATAGCTCACATGAGGCCCACAGGTGTTGTAGCCCAGCCTCGTTTGGTCTGCCCCCATCCCAGCTCACACTAAACAGTGGGAGTGGTGATTTAGCAGGGGATCCCTTCACATTCCCCCAACTGGCTTTTGTGGGCGCTGGTTCATCCAGGCAGCCCCACTTCCCATCCAGCTCCCTGCTTGTGGCCTGGGAAAGCAGTTGAGGAATGCCCAAAGCCTTGGGACCCTGCACCTGTGTGGGAGACCTAGAAGAGGCTCTGGGCTCCTGGCTTCAGATTGTCTCAGCTCCAGCCATTGCGGCCGCTTGGGGAGTGAACCATTGGACAGAAGATCTTCTTTTCTGTCTCTCCTTCTTTCTGTGTGTGCACGTTTTCAACAACAACAACAACAACAAAAAACCCCAGATTTTTATCTGGGGCATTTAGGGCGAAGCAATAAACCTTTAAAAAACACTTTTAAAAAGCCCAGCTTTTTATACTTTTCACCTGGTTTAAAGTAAAGTATTGTTTTACTTGTAATATTTAAAAGCTGCTTTCCCTATAAAACTATAAAACTATAAAACTAGGCACACCAGAAATGAAGCAAATGGATCCGGTTAAGCTACTGCCTTAGCTGCTGCAGTGTATGCTGGCATCAAGCTTTAGCTGCTCTAATTTCCTTCCAGCTCTCTGCTGGAAGATTTTTTTTCCAATTATTTTTTTTTAAGATTTATTTTTTATTTTTATTGCAAAGTCAGATATGCTGAGAGGAAGATCTCCCGTCCAGTGATTCACTCCCCAAGAGACCTCAACCGTTGGTGCTGCTGTGTTCCTAAGCCAGGAGTCAGGAGCTTCCTCCAGGTCTCCCACGTGGGTGCAGGGTCCCAAGGCTTTGGGCCGTCCTCAGCTGCTTTCCCAGGCCACAGCAGGGAGCTGGATGGGAAGTGGGGCTGCCAGGAATAGAAGGATTAGAACCGGCGCCCATATGGGATCCTGGTGTATTCAAGGCGAGGACTTTAGGCACTAGGCCACCGCGCTGGGCCCTGGAAGATATTTTAAGTGCTTGGACCCCTACACTCATTTGGGAGACCTGGATAAAGTACCAGCGTCCTGGCTTTGGTCTGGTCTAGCTCAGGCTGTTGTGACCATTCAGTGAGTGAACCCCTGGACAGTAGATCTGTATCTGTCTCTTCCCTTGCTGTTACTCTCATTTTCAAGTAAAAACTTTAGGGACCCCAGAACAAAACAAAACTATCCCAGCAAACTTAACGGCTGATGTTGTGGCAAAACCAGTTAAGCTGCTACCTGCAATTCCAGCATCCCATATGGGCAAGTTCCAACTGCTCCAGTTCCTATCCAGCTTCCTGCTAAAATGCCTTTGGACAGCAGTGAAGAATGTCTGGGCTCCTGTACCCAGTTGGGAGTCCCAGAGGTGAAGCTCCTTGGTTGCTGGCTTTGGCCTGGCTCAGCCATTGGGGGAGTAAGCAGATAGTTAACCCTGGGAGTTTTAACTGCTTGTGACCCTGTCTGCAAAGGAACAAGATACCCATGGGAGTACAGGAGAAATTTTACAAGTTGCCCCTCTGGTTTTAGTGGGAGCTGGGCGTGTTTCTTTTGGGTGCACCCTGTGTACTCTGGGGTTAGGTATTTGGTTACTGGAGCCCTCACTCCTGCAGTGGCTGAGGCGGCTTTGCAGCCAGTTATTCTTACCTTTTCCAAGGGCAGCCACCGAACGGCTTGGTTATGTAATGAGGTGGTGCCCAGGTGCCTACCCTGGTGTGGAGGGCTGCTTTGCTCCTACAGGGTTGGCTCTGACTGCATATCCCAGAGCCCTTCTTGGGCCACCCAGCTTCCTACTTGGAGAGGATACCCCGCACTCTGCAAGCTCAGGTCTTCCTTATTGGCCACAGCCTCCTCATAGCAGTGATTGGTTTTGATAGACTGTGTAATGTCTATTCGCTGACCTAATAGTGACCTGGTTGTCACTATGGAATGTAAGCCTTATGAGGCTGGGACCATGTTTTTTCACAAATTGAATGCATGTGCTTAGAAACTGTCCATGTTTGTTGAATGAGTAAGGCATCTGACTTGTACTATGCCAAATTGTTTTCTTGTAATGATTGAGTAAGTTACTTAGGAAGGTTTGGAAATGAAATGCGCTGTGTGTCCTAAGGTGATTCATGGAGCAGTGAATTCTAGTTTATCAGAAGGTGCTTCTAAGTAGGTGAGAAACACCCCAGCATTAGGAGGAGGGCAGTGCGATGTTAGTGACTCAGGGCTCAGAGAAATGCCAGTAGAGCCCACTCTCTTGGATTGGTACGTGGGTATCAAAATAAGGTTTCTTAAGTGTTTTAACAACTTTGACATTTTTAAGTCCATTATCTTTCGGTGTCTTTTATTAGTATGGAGAAGACAAATGAGTAAAATTATTGGAATTCAGCACTTAGGATTCAAAAAGCTTTCCTTCGGCAGCAGTGTGTCCCTGCTCTTACTGACTCAGTCACCTCTGGGCTTGTCTTCCTGCTGTCCTGTTCCCCCCTTCCTGTGGCCAGTCCCGCTCTGGTCAGCCTGCAGTTAGAGTGTTGTTTGTGGTACGCTATGGGCTCCTGTGGCCGTTAGCAGTGCCTTATGGATGTACGTTTGCAGTGAGATCATGTCCTCAGTCACGGGTAGGCTTTCACAGAAGCGTGTTGACATTGCTGGGCCGCTGCGGGGCTCTGCTGCACCCTCCGTGGAATGAGGGCCGAAGGGGAAGGACGAGGAGGAGAAGGCAGAAAGGGGACTGGCCTCTGAGACCAGCGTCACCTTCTGTGTGGACGCACCTCCCCTGAGGCAGTGGGGCTGCCCAGATGGCAGAGCAAGAGTTGATTTAGCTGCCCTCTCTGATTTTGAGGGTAATGTGCTTTATAAAACAATTAATTTCTGACAGGAATGATGGGGTGGTTAGGCTGTGGTTGATTGTTTTAGTCAAGTTCTGCAGTGGGTGCTTACGGAGCTGCTGATCTCAGCGCTAACAATGCCTAGTGTTCATCGAGCCTTTCCTGTGGGCTGGGCACTGTGAGCAAGGCTTTTCTTGAATTCTTTCATCTCATCATTGTGATAACCTTGTACAGCAGGCCCTATTATTAATCACACTTTTTTTAGGTGGGGACTTGGAGAGGAGCGTTTGAGCCTGTGTCAGTAAATTGTAAAGCAAGGAACACCTTGCTTAGCTGACTCCAGAGCTGGCCAGGCTAAGTCCCTGGCGTTGACGATCTGGGGGAGCTCTGTGAGAGCCAGGGATTCAGGGGTGCCTCCTCACCCCTTAAGAATACCTAGAAAAATATACCAGAAATGAGCCAACAGTTTTATCAGTAGAACTGAAAATAATTCACCTGGCTAATGCCATGTGCAGGGGTCAGATCGGGCATGCACCTGCTGGTCCCTTGCCAGGGCTGCCTTGCCCAGGGTGGTCACGTGGTCCTTCTTCCTGTTGAGTGGCTCGCTGCTCAGCTGGGGAGGATGAATGACAGCAACCCTGTTTTTTTAAAGAAAACTTGTCAGATTCTGGGAGTTTAACGGGTTTAGAATTTACAGTTGTATGGTTTTCCTTGGCAGATGGCATTCTCTGAGGGAGGCTGCTCTCTCTTCCCTGTGGTCCTGCTCTTGCTCTTCCCAGCAAGGACATGGGTGCTCTGACAAGGGCACTATTGGTGAAACATTTCTCTTGCTTGAAATTGCGTGTGCTTACGGTCCTGTGTGTTAAGCGCTAACGATTGTGTTTCCTGTTGAAATGGGCAGCACAGACTTTGATTGTGGCTCAGCCAGCTTTCCTTACACTGCTCTCCTGTGAAAGGATCATTTTTAGTTGCAGTGCTGCTTCAAGCCCTGCCCCACCACGTGATTGATTCTCCAGTCACCACTTGCAGTGCACAGTCAGCTAAAGCACACACAGTGTGGTCTGTGCCATGGCAGTTTCTGTACGAATTACGGGGCTGTTTTGATCGTGTTTAAAGCTGAGAATGGAATCCATCTGGTTACCTTTGAATCTTCTAATGGAAACCTTGGGCAGGGCACGCCTGTCTCCTTTCGCGTTTATCCTCCAAGCTCTTGGTGGTCATCGTAAAACTATCCATCTGAAACCTAACAGCTTGCCAGTGAACTAGCATCTTACTGTTTGTTTTTGCTACTTTGTGATGATACCTCTGTTTGAGTCATTGAATCCCTTCAAAGCGTAACCCTTAAAGGGTGTTTTCACATCTTAATTTGGCACTTGGCACGTTTAGTTCTAACAAATCAGAACTAAAGTAAATTTTGTTTGATGGGAAACTGCTTGCCAAGTTTTAATTTAAATCTTAGAGGATTATTAATGAACTTGTGAAATATATAGAATCACTTTTATTGACAAAACAAAAGCATTAAAATGCAGCAGTATTCTCAGCCAGAGACAAGCCATTGTATTTGTGAGATACTGAGAACAGTCCTTGACCTCATGATGAGCCTGCGATTTAAAACAAACTCACTTTTTTGTGTGATCCATCTGACTCCCTTTTGGAACAAAGCATTTAGCGGTTATAAATCTTAACTGTGAATAAACACATAGGTAAACTGCTAAAATTTGTTTTAAAACATTCACATTAAAGTCTTTGAAGCCATGTATTTTATTTACACTTTTGCTAACGGTTTCTATTTTTTATTGACAGATATGTTTCTCATCTGTTGTTCCGGAGACTGGGTCTGGGTGTCTGTGGTTTATAGTTTTTGCTTCTAGTGATTCTTCCCTCTCATGCCTTTCTTTTTGGCTTAAGATTATTATGAGTATTATGGAGTTGCTAAATTTGAACAATATTTTTGGCAAAATGTTGTTCAACCTGCCCTGAGAAGAAAAATAAATTTCAGTCTGGTGCCTGCACGCCGAGCGATTAATGACTGTTTTTTTGGTTGAGTTTTTCTTTTCTTTTGAAATTGTGGAATTTGCAAGTCTTTTCAGGTAACCAAAGCACACCACAGAGTGCTAATGATATGTGTCATTGAGTTTTTTTTTTTTAATGAAGCTAAGCTTTTTCAGAAATTTTTTTGCTAATTTTTAATTAAGTGTAAATTAACCTAGATAATGTATGCAAGGAATTAATACATTAAATGGTATTTACTAGTTTTCTGTTCTACTCCCCATTTCTTCTGTTATTTACCTCAGGATTGCTAATGAAGGCGCCCTTGTGTGGTTCATTAGGTCATCCTGCTGCTTGGGTTGTGGCTGCTCTCCTTGCTGATGCTGCTGGCAAGGCGGCAGAAGGACCAAGTCCTTGGGCACTGACGCCCTCTGGGAGCCCGGGTAGAATCCCTTGCTCTTGGCTCTAACTTGGCCCGGGCTTGGCTGTCGGGATCACTTGGGAAATGACCCAGTGGGTGGAGGTGCCTGCTTTCTCCCTCTCGCTGTACCTTTCAGATAAATGAATATTAGAAAATAAGGATTGCTAGAGCCTGCGCTGTGTTTTGATTTTCCGCCTGGGGTGTGACTTGCTGAGTTCCTGAAATGAGAGGTGAGGCTCAGCCTGCTTTTATGTCACCTACTTTCTTCTCCCTCTTCCCAGTGTGTTCACAGGTGACAGTTTTCAGCATTGACTCCTCACAGCGGTTCACAGATTGTTATAGCTGAAACTGCTACTGCACTGTGATCTAATTGAATCTTGTGCAACTTGCTCAGTTTCTTTCCTAGAAGTAATAATTTACTCCCTGTTTTGACTGTTTCTTTGTTTTATGTATTTCTATCTCTAACCCTGCTTCTTACAAAGTCCCTTAAACTGAAACCCAGTAGGAACCTTTTTATGGTTATTATTCCAGAGATGCCCCTTGAAGGTGGTGTAGTGTACTGCCTTCTGAACTCAAGAAGAAGACAGGATGAGGGAATATTATTTTACTCCTTATTAAGTGAGAGTATTTCAATTTCTTCTAAGGACGTTTGTAGAGAGTTAAACATTAAAAAAAGGTTAAGGCAGCTCTATCAAATAGAAAAAATCCCCCTTTTTTTCTTAATATAGCTTGGGTGGAATGGTAATTTTTTGTGGTAATACTCCTCTGTTTATTTTTTCTTTAAAAATTTTATTTTCATTTTTGTTAGAAGAGCTGGGGTTTGGCGAGGCTGAAGCTTGGAACCCATGCCAGTCTGGATCTCCCGCATGACAGGGACCCACAGATTGGAGGCATGGAGCCGGGATTTGGACCTAGGAATTCTGATGCAGGATCCAGGCGATCCAAGTGGTGTTTGAACCTCTGCATCCAATACCTGCCCACTGTGTGTCTTAACAGCAAATACAGTAGTGTGTGATATTAGGATTTCCTCAGCAGTACTCTTTAGTGCAGGCTCCCATGTCTATGGACCATCCTCTGCTGCTTTCCCAGGCCATGAGCAGGAAGCTGGATGGGAAGCGGAGCGGCCGGGTACTAATCGGCACCCATACAGGTTCCTGGTGCTTGCAAGAGAAGGGCTTTAGTTGCTAGGCTACTGTGCTGGACCCATAATGGGGTTTTAAAATTATTGAGGAAGTTGTCCTTGAATGCAGGGCCGAGGTTATAGTTTATCAGGTTAAGCTGCTGCTTAGGACATCGTATCCATATTGGAATGGGTGGGTTCAGGTTCCACCTCCACGTTGGATTCCAGCTTACTGCTAATGCACCGTGGGAAGGTCTTGGATTCCTGCCCCATGTGGGAGACTGAAGTCTAGCCCTAAATGGTGGCTGGTGCTCAGCGGCTGGGCAGGGAGTCAGATGCCTGGCTCTGTAGTGATTAAACATGAGATACTCAGTAGAAAATGTGTACAAAGTGGAAAGGATCAATTCTTTGCCCCCAGCTAATCGTTTCTAGGAGGCTGTTAGCCTTTTTAAATGATCACAAAAGATAAACTGTTTCTTCTCTAGTTACTCCATTAGCTCCTATTTAGTGCTGAAGGGTGTCTTGCAAGATTTATGGTTCAAATTTTTTAGCAAGTTTTTTTTTTTCAAGATAATGTGGTTTTCTAGTTCTCTGGACCCCTTTTGGCCCTCTCCTTGGGGACATTAATACTTGACTGGAAAGAATAAATTGTAGTCTGCATAATACCTGACTGCAGACTGCAGCCGCGACAGCTCAAGCTGTGAGCACCTCACAGCATAGACTTCCTGTTTTTAAAGCTTTTCTGACCTTCCTGAGAAAAAAACCAATACAGCTATGGTTTTTACATCCTGTAGTTATTTTTATTATGATTTTTTGAAAGAATCTATTGAATCTTCCTAAAGCCCTTGAGCATAGAAGTGCTTCATGCACTGAGAAATGTAAATAGCGTGAGACTTACGGCTGAGCCTTGTTAGAACAGGTCAGCTTTTAATGGGCCTTTGTTAGGCGTTTCCTGCAACTGGAATGTCAGGGCAATCTCCTGTTTAAGGAGAGCTAGTGAAGGAACTGCTGGGCAGTGGCGGGGATGACGGTGCTGTCCACTCTCAGTGTTTCAACAGACCACAGTCAACTGAGGGGACATGCAGACTTGTGGAGTTTGCTTCTTCTGAAGATTGGAGGAGGTGACTAGTGTTTAGATTTCATTGTTGGAATTAATCAAGTGATGTAAATGTCAGAAAGAGCCTGTGGCTTTCTTTGTAGTAGGCTGTATTTCCTGCAGCCCCCAGATCTCGTCAATTGGAATTCATCTCTGGAATGGAAGGCCAGCATTTGTCTTCTGACAGTTCTCGCCTGTAATCCTCTCACTCCCTTCCTCCCCGAGTTGTGGAGGCCAAACAGGAGTGACATTGTGCCTCGGCTTCTGCAGTGGCCAGTGTACTTACATCCTGTTTGAGTGTATAGGGTTCCTTTATGGTTTTTTTTTAAATTATTTATTTTTATTGGAAATGCAGATTTACAGAGAAAAGAGACAGAGAGAAAGATCTTCCATCCTCTGGTTCACTCCCCAAATGGCTGCAATGCTAGGGCTAGACTATCTGAAGCCAAGAGCCGGGAGATTTTGCTGGATCTCCCACATGGATGCAAGGTCTCAAGGAATTGGACCATCCTCTGATACTTTCCCAGACCATGAGCAGAGCTGGATCAGAAGTGGAGCCGCTGGGATATGGACTGGCGTCCATATGGGATGCCAATACCACGGGGCAGAGGATTAGCTTTATGTGCCACCATGCAGTCCCCTGACAGATTTATCTCTTAAAAGTATCTTCTGTGCCAGGTGCGGTGGCCTTAGCAGCTGAAGTCCTCTCCTTGAACACGCTGGGATCCCATATGGGTGCCGGTTCTAATCCTGGCAGCCCTGCTTCCCATCCAGCTCCCTGCCTGTGGCCTGAGAAAGCAGTGGAGGACGGCCTAAAGCCTTGGGACCCTGCACCCGCGTGGGAGACCTGGAGAAAGTTCCTGGCTTCTGGCTTCGGATTGGGGCAGCACCGGCCATTGAGGTCGCTTGGGGAGTGAATCATTGGATGGAAGATCTTCCTCTCTGTCTCTCCTCCTCTCTGTATATCTGACTTTGCAATAAAAATAAATAAATCTTTTTTTAAAGTATCTTCTTCTTTTAAAGTGTCACTGTATTCATAAACTTTATAATTTCTTGGGTAATCAGTAACTTCTTCAGTGACCTTTGAGAGAGGAGAATCTCCTTAGGAACATTTAGCGCATAGGCAATCCTATAGCTGTCTTTCTGAAATTGCTTAGCCACGAGGAGACTGAATACTTGCAGCCGATGGCCCAGGCCTGCCCTTGGGTTGATGTCTTAGGTCAGAAGCATTTGCTGTAGGTCACCACAATAGTGACATGATTCTGTGCTAGTCTTGTAAAAGTGACATTTGGCACCACTAACTGTGTTTGTTTTGGGGAAATTTCTTTCAGTAAGGTTTATGATATTTTTTGTTTCATGACACATAATGCAAATGACTGTTGAGACTCTCTTGAGAAGCATATAACGTGCAGGCAAGTTGTGACTAGGAGTTTTACCAAAGTGCAACCCATCTTGACTTTTCCAGCCTGGTATCATTGCTAGTTACTTTTTAAGAGAATAACACACAGATTTTGGTTGTTTGTATTATTTTGGCTGAAATTTCTTGGTAAATTTAATTGTGTAAAAATTAAAAAAAAAAACATTTACTAAAGTTTTGGCGTTCAAGGATGTTAGAAGTTGACATTTTCTCTGGCAGAGTATTTGCCTCATTAGTACAACATAGTGTTGTGGCGGTCTTGTCTTTCTGTGGATGTAATGATCACCACCAACTTAATTAAATATTTTGTATTTCTCTTCTTTAGTACCTCTCCCTATAAGGAAGCATAAGAATAGATCATGAAATGTTGGAGTAGAAAGTGATAGGAAAAAAAGGAAGGTTACTTTAAGAATTCCTGTTAGCCTACGTCTGCCTGATTGACATTCCGAAGTTGTGACATGCTGACTAGATGGTAGCTCTAAAAGCAAAGGGGCCATTTCCTGTTTGACCTGCTAGTCTTGATTTTATGTGCACTTTGGGGTATAGGTCATACTGGCCAATGAAGAATGCTTTAGTATGTTGTTCATGCTAATGCTGGGGCCAGAGGAGCACCCTGGAACTTGGTGGCAAAACCAGGACAAGTGGCGTTTGCAGTGCTTCTCTGCAGGAGGGGCTGAGAGTGTCCCTCGAAGAAGCAAGCTCAGCTGCAAAAGTCGAATTTCAGAATCACCAACACAGAGGCAGCGTGAGAGTGAGTCTCCTCATTGATAAGAGGTGTCCTAGTATGACAAGGCCAGCCCTGAGCTGCCTCTGTTTAGGGGGAGGGAGCATCATCAAAAGAAACAGAATGACCAGACAAGAGCAATCACCCCAAACCTAAAGCCAGACTGAGACTCTGGGGAGGGACATACCTCTTTCTGGTAGCTGTGTGAATTGCCCAGCTTTTGGATGGTCAGTTTGAATTTCTGGCCAGAAAAGTACATTTCATTAAGCTAAAAGTTCCTGCTTTATGGAAAAACTGGAATTAATTAAGGTAACGCATCTTTCCATGAACTTTCTGAAGTTAACGAAAAACATGAGATGATCTTTATCTCATTTGTTGGTGAGAGCAGAAAATGTGGAAGCAGCTTTAGGTGGGCATCATGTCAGTTATGGTGTTGCTGTACAGGACACTTCTGTGTGACTCAGCAGGAACGGGACGTTAGTGGAGCTGTCGTTATGGTAGGAGTTCATTGCTTCGGACCCTCAGCACGAGCGATGTTCTCTCTGTGTGTGTGTGTGTGTGTGTGTGTGTGTGTGTGTTTGCATGTTGTTTAAGAGTCTTCAACATGTTGAGTGTGGAATCGTTCAGATTTTCTGTAGAAGCTTGTATTACTCTCATTTTTTATTTAAAAAAAGTGTTTATATTTCAGAGTCACTCAGGATGGTCCAAAAGCCAGGGTTGGGCCAGGGTGAAGCCAGGAGCCAAGAGCTTCTTCGGGATCTCCCAACTGGGTGGGAGAGCCCCAAACTTGGGCTATCCTCTGCTGCCGTCCCAAGGCCATTAGCAGGGAGCTGGATCAGAAGTGGAGCAGTGTGGGATTCAAACCTGTGTCCCTATGGGATCCTGGCTTCACATGTGACAGTTTTACCAGATATATCGTAACACCAGCTCCGTATTGTTGTATTTTCAAAGCTTCTAACAGGGCTTCAGAAAGACATGTATTATTTTTCTTTTGGAAAGTACAGGTTTTTTTTTTTCTGTTGGTTTGTTGAGTTGTGAAGGAAAGAAGTAGATGTTTTGCATGAAAGTCTAGTAGTGTGTTCTATCCTGTTATAAGATCCAGCTAGCCTGTGGTAGTACTTGCAGAGCCCCGATTCAGTCACGGTTTGCTTAGTTGACTTGACATTTTGACACTAGAGTGGGCTGTGTTACTTGATTGGAATGATTCTACTTGATAGTGTTTTTATCGGAAAGAAAGTTGGTTGTGTTGGGCCTGGCGCAGTGGCCTAGCAGCTAAAGTCCTCGCCTTGAACGCCCCGGGATCCCATATGGGCACCGGTTCTATTCCCGGCAGCTCCACTTCCCATCCAGCTCCCTGCTTGTGGCCTGGGAAAGCAGTGGAGGACGGCCCAATGCTTTGGGACCCTGCACCCGCATGGGAGACCCGGAAGAGGTTCCTGGTTCCCAGCTTTGGATCGGCGCAGCACCGGCCGTTGCGGCTCAGTTGGGGAGTGAATCATCGGATGGAAGATCTTCCTCTCTGTCTCTCCTCCTCTCTGCATATCTGACTTTGAAATAAAATAAGATAGAATAGAATAGAATAGAATAGAATAGAATAGAATAGAATAAAATAAAATGAAAGTTGCTTGTGTCCTCCTTGGATTTTGACAGACATCACTAGTTGTTCAGTGATGCCACTGAAGAAGGTACCCTAGCACCTCCTTTGACGGTCCTGGGGAATAGTGCCCAAGGTGTCATCTGTAAAAAATGAGAGTGATGGATAGAATGGCTGGGAGCTTGGAGCGAATCTGGCCCTGCTCATTCAGTGCAGAGGTTACAACTTGCATTTTCCCTGTGTGCCATTGCTGGTTGTGGCTTTAGTATTAGTGTAACTGGACTTTGGATGTAATTGTGGCTGTTAGAATAGTCAGATGTCGGCTCGTGTGGTTGCATGCTGAGGCCTGTGGAACACTGAGTGCGTTGCTCCTCACTGTGTCTGTTGTCTCCTCTCATTAGCTGCTAAGGGCACTCAACTCCACAGTGTTGGTTTGAAAAATGAAGGATGCTGTGAAACCAGGAGCCAGAGTTTGTGAGGAACGGAACTTAGGACAAAGAGAAGCAATGACATAGCCAAGGTCAGGGAAACATCCCGGGAGCCAGGCCATGCCTGGAGGACTCCTGATTGGGATACGGGATTGTGCGTGTGGCTGGGAGGCACACAGACAGGGTCTGGTGAAAATCTCCCTCGCTGTTTCATCTCAAGTATTTTTTCATGTGTAGAAAATTGCAGTTCTTGTTGCATCAACTTCCATGTCTTGTCTGCAGATGCCTGGATTATAGGTTCATACACATTCTTCATTTTGAGGAGTGGAGGGTGTGTGCGGAGTGGTCTGTCACCACTACTGTGAGTCCTCTCATCAGAAAAACTGACCAGGCCTCCAGTCAAGGAGCTAGAGGTGTATTTGCTTTAGAGAGGACAAGTTGCAGATAAAAGCACAGGGGCAGGAGGATGAAGGTACCATCCCCCTGGATAGAGCAGAATTTGGTGTTTTCTTTGTATCCCAAGAAGCTTTGAAGACCAAAATTGTACCAAAGTGCTTTCAGAATTTTGTGTTAAGATTTTGTCATCTGTCTCGTTTGCTTGATGCTGTTTGCATCTTGCCTTAATGTGAGATGAATAGGAAGAACTAGGCTTAAGTAAACCTGATGGCTTTCTCTTTAAAGAAGAGTGCTCCTTGCAGATAGAACCTTGGTTAGAGTCTCAGTGTTTTAGGTGTAACCTTAGGAACAATCATGTACATCTCTATAAAGTGGGGATAAAAACCTTTTTTACTAGCTATGATTTTGAAGGTTATTGAACAGTGTGGTTTTATCTGTGTAGGTGGTGGTGCTTGTTTTGAGATAGGCTTCTTTGTGCTAAGAAATGGACAGAGAGCACATCAAATACACAAAATGGAGGTTGTTTTCCTTTTTTTTTTCAGGTTTGGGTGACTGGCACTGGTATTGGATGATAAGCAGACATGTGGATGCTTCAGGGCTGGCCTGTGGCTTAGTGCATTAAGCTTCTGCCTGCACATGTGATGTTGGTTCAAGTAATGGATGCCCCACTTCTGATCCAGCTCTTGGCTGATGCTGTCCTCTGGGAAGGCAGTGGAGGATGATCCTAGCCCTTAAGTTCCTGCCTCCTGCATGGCAGACCTGGGAGAGGCTCCCGGCTTCAGTCTGCTGCAGCCCTGGCTGTTGGTGGCTTCTTTGGGAGTGAACCAGGAGGTAGAAGATGCCTCTCTCTGTCTCTGTAATTCTGCATTTCAAATAAATAAAAAAATAAATCTTGAGAAAAACCCACATGGAGGAATCTCTGTAGGTTCTGTTTAGAGAGGTCTGTGGAGATTAGTGGGAGAACAGCCGCAGTGAACTGCGGAGATCAGCATTGGTAAGGAAGGGGCACAGTTGGGAGAACTTGCAACAAAGGAACTTGACCTGGAGTGGGGCCTCACTGAGGCTCTTCTGAAAAAGTGATGTTTGACCTTAGAGAGAGGAGAGCAGGCTTTCAAGTGTGCATGCAGAGGTGGGGTGAGAGGCAGTGGGGAGAAGCAGGAAGGGTGAGGGGGGTGTGTGTGTGTGGGGGAGCATTGAGCAGTGGGGAGGGTGAGGGGTGTGGGGAGCATTGAGCAGTGGGGAGGGTGTGGGGAGGTATGGGGGCAGTGGGGAGGGTGAGGGGTGTGGAGGGCATTGAGCAGTGGGGAGGGTGTGGGGAGGTGTGGGGGCAGTGGGCAACAGGGAGGGTGAGGGGTGTGGGGGGCATTGAGCAGTGGGGAGGGTGTGGGGAGGTGTGGGGGCAGTGGGCAACAGGGAGGGTGAGGGGTGTGGGGGGCATTGAGCAGTGGGGAGGATGTGGGGAGGTGTGGGGGCAGTGGGCAACAGGGAGGGTGAGGGGTGTGGAGGGCATTGAGCAGTGGGGAGGGTGTGGGGAGGTGTGGGGGCAGTGGGCAACAGGGAGGGTGAGGGGTGTGGGGGGCATTGAGCAGTGGGGAGGGTGTGGGGAGGTGTGGGGGGCAGTGGGCAACAGGGAGGGTAAGGGGTGTGGGGGGCATTGAACAGTGGGGAGGGTGTGGGGAGGTGTGGGGGGCAGTGGGCAACAGGGAGGGTGAGGGGTGTGGGGGGCAGTGGGCAACGGGGAGGGTGAGGGGTGTGTGGAGGGCATTGAGCAGTGGGGAGGGTGTGGGGAGGTGTGGGGGGCAGTGGGCAACAGGGAGGGTGAGGGGTGTGTGGGGCAGTGGGCAACAGGGAGGGTGAGGGGTGTGTGTGGGGCATTGAGCAGTGGGGAGGGTGTGGGGAGGTGTGGGGGCAGTGGGCAACAGGGAGGGTGTGGGGAGGTGTGGGGGCAGTGGGCAACAGGGAGGGTGTGGGGTGTCTGTGAACCAGTGGGCAGAAGCAGGGCAGGCCTCCGAGAACCTTGATGCCTGGGTAAATGTAAGGCCTGCTGTGGCTGGTGTGTGTACACGTCAGGAATATTACCCAAGGATTGTGGTCCTAGGAAGGCTAGGCAGGCCGGAATTCAGAATAGAGCAGTGGGTTGTGCCTCTTGCTTGTTTTCAGCTCCACGTCAAGCTGCCCATTTGAAATGGCCTATATGGAGAACCCTGCCCCAGGCGCCCCCATGGGTCGGTGGTGCCCGGGCGGTACGGGCAAGGGCAGGAGAGGCTTTTGTAGCAGGGCTCTTGATCAGGAACACTCTCAGAGCCATTGGGTCACGAAGCAGTTTTTCACATGCAAGTCCAGATGTCTTGGCTGAGGACTGGTGTCTCGTGGCTTTGTCATGGAGCTGGATTGGCACCCCACCCCAGCTTTACTGCGCACGGTCCTGGGCACCTATGGGCGCAGATGGAGTACACGTCACCAGTTCTGGCTCTCGCTAGATGTGCTGTGTTAGTAGATTAAAACGTTAGCATCTCCTGTAGACTATCATGGCATTTCTTAGAAAAGTGATGAGTAGAATGATTTTAAATAGCAAATGGGCATGGCACTTTGCCTTCTGCTGTGCCTGCTCTTCTCCCTGGTCATCCCCGTCAAGGTCTCTACCTGTGGGGCAACTTCAGAACTTCATGGGACCTTGGAAGCTCTAATGATCAGTCACAAAGATGTCTGAGAGTACCCTGAAGCTTATGTAGAAATTGAAAGCTTGTAGTCAAGAAGCTAAGGTGAGGGTTTGGATTTTGACCTTGCAAATTGAGTGTGATGCTTTTTGAATTCATATTCTGTAGGGATGTGTTTTCAAAGGTTTTCTATAGAAGCAAGAGCACAGACGTCTTGGCTTTTACCTCTAGTGGAATACATGACATAAATGTACTGTAAGTACATTTTAATAAAATCTTAATACATTTTTACCTGCCTTCATCAAGGGGTGGGAAAGAAACTAATTTGAAACAAAGAGTTTATGATTCTATTAAGCTGCACAAAAAGAGTTGGATTAATGCAGGGATTAGACTGTGCTAACCCGTGGGTTTCGTGTTCGCTTAAAGCCACGTGGCTTTAAATATTTATTCTGAGCATTTGTTTTGCTCATTTGTTTCAGTTAAAATGAATTTAAGCTGTGCCTTGTCTAGCAGATGGATATTTATTTTCCTGAAAAGGAACTAAGGAGTTGTGAGCAGATTAAACTCTAAGGAAAATTGGGGTCAGGAATGTTGTTTGTCACCAAACAATGCCGCTTTCTTCCGTGCATCTTTGAAACAATTGTCGGGCTTGTCGGTGATTGTTGGTTTCATCTGCATTTGTTAGAGGTGGTTGGCATTAATATTCTGGCAGAAGCGGGCAGCCCCGGGATGTGTGACGTGCTCATCACTCACGAGGATGCCCTGCCTCTTTCATATCTTGCTTGCAGATGCATTTTCTAGCTGACCACGCTATTAAGAGCCGCCATCAATCACGCAGCCTCGCAGTTCCGCTGTCGGGAAGGAGGGTGGGTTGCGCGGAGCCGAGCCCAGGCTTGGCCAGCCCAGGCGGGGCGAAAGCACGGCCGGCATTGTGTGTGCGCGCGCCCGCAGTGGCGGCGTCGGTGCGCGCGCGGAGCGGGCTGGGCTCCAGCCCGGGTTTTGCTGGCCACCGTCGCAGGGACGCTGCTCTTTCTCTCTGGGCGTCTGGGTCACAGGCATGTGGCAGTGCTGGCCAGGCGGCCTGGGCTGAGGAGCGTGAGCTGAACCGAGCAAGGCGCCCTGGCAGAAGGCGAGGGCGCCTTGGCAGTCGTGTCCCCCAGTGCCGGTGGGACCTTCTCGGTCGCCGCATGCTGGAGCCGCTGTGCAGTGGGGACCTTTGATACGCCCGTCCGGTGGCTGCCGACGCTCCTTTTGTGTAGCAAGTGCACTTTACTGCTCCCACCCTGCCCTGCCCCGCCCGTGGCGGGAGTCTGCCGGGCCTGAGCTGCAGGAAGGCCGCAGGCGAGCGGACGAGCGTGGGCGCGGAGGCTCCGGAAGGTGGGTGTTGAGCAATGTCCAGCTGACCCTGGAAAGATGAAAGGAGCTGGCTTTCTAGGAACAGGGAGCCGGGGTTCACCGTGTCCCCTTGGTTTCTCTTGGGCTTGCTAGTTTCCTAATTGCCCCAAAGTCTTGAAATCCTAGTTAAATACACTGGATAGGAAGCATTTTGGGGGGTGGAGGAAACACTATTTTTAAACATGTATGGATTCCTTCCTCTCCCCCCACCCTCCGTACTGAAAGTGTTTTGAAAATGAGTGGTATATGCTGCAGAAGTCTGCTGGAGTGGTGTTGCTTACTGTGGAGTAAGTTTCAGTTTAAAATGAAATGAATTTGTCGAACTAGTTTATAACATAGTAAAGCCACAAAATGGGATTTGTTTCTTGGAGCAGAGCCTGCTGGTTTGCCAGGGTAGCCTAGATGCAGGAGTAATGAAGCTGTGGAATGTGCTTGATGTGAGGTGGTGGCCCCTCCCCCGCCCCCGCGGGAGACCTGCCTGGGCGCCCTCCCTGTGCTGAGAAAGCAGCGCTTTAGCAGGGCGCTTTCCAGAGCCCTGGGGCTGAGTGGCCAGCGCTGTGCCTGGGAAGCTGCCTGTGGGTACTGGGTCCTGAGCACAGCTGACAGTTGGCCAGCTCCTCCAGCTTCTGGGCCAACATTACTGAGGGTCCCCCCCCCTCTTTCTTTCTGGGACCTCCAAATTTAAAGTAGTTTGACTTGAAACCTTTCAGAGGGGAACAGTGTCCCTGGTGGGCAGGTGCCTAACCCTGCCTCTGGAGGTGAGTGTTAGGTCCACCCTGAGATGCTTTTGCCCCTCCATGTTTTTTGCAAAATAGCAGAAGGCAGTATTGTATCTGCCTAACTCCATCTCCACAGTTGTGCAGTTAGTGCTGGGAGCTCTAATGTGTTTTTTTCTAACTTGGTTATTTAGCCCTGTTTAAACTAGCGTATGACTGTCTTCGGGACCAGTGAAAGGTGATTTTTCAGTCCCGAGCTCTTGAGTGTTTTGGCTGTGACCACGCAGGCGCTGGGGCTTGGCCAGCTGCACTTGGAATGTGGCCGAAATCGCCCCCTTTCCCTTCCTGTGGCTGTTAAAGCGAAGCGTCATTGGAACGTGTTCAATAGCATATTAAGACGCAGCCTGTATTCATTCACTCTAAGAATATTTCCAGAAAAAGGTCGCTTAAATTTTTGTATTGTTTCGTGGCTTTTGATTTATGAATTGAGGCAACAGCTGATGTCATGTAGCTGTACCACTTCCTGTGTGTGTGTGTGTGTGTGTTTATATGGCTGCTAGGCTGCTGTGCAGGGTTGAGGTGGTTTCTGAACTGTTCGAGTGCGCGTGCACATCCAGGTACCATCAGTTGTGTGCCGTCTGTTTTTACATTGTAGGTTAGGGGAGGCAGGCCTGTGATGGAGAGCCCTAGCATTTGTCAGGAATGCTCACTGAATTGCCTGTGTATTATGCAACCCTGCTCTTCATTTTAATTAGTGCAACTGTGTACAGATGTTAGGTCAGAACGCCGTGGCTGCTTCTGGACGTTTGGTGGCTGTGGCCGGCTGTTTCTTAATCCCTCTCCCATGGCCGACGGACATTTGCTCATGTTATAGTTTACTTGTGAGAAATTTATTTTTTGGTTTTGAGGGAATTTGTGAATCATTTAACTTCTTCGTAGCTCTTAGCATTTCCCGTGGTTTTCCAGGTCACAGGGTTTGCTTGCCGTTGTGTTGTCTGGGAAGCCAGTGGAATTACCCATTTAGGACAGTTTTGGAAACCAGGACTTTGGGAAGTGAACAGTTCTTTGTGTGTTCGTGTATGGTTAGTTTGTAGAACTCAAACAGGAATAGATGTTATCATCTGTGGAGAAAATGTGACCCAAATGTTCCTTTTTGAATGTGTGTGGAAGGAGTGAGGAGCCTGCAGTGGCTCCCGCAGGCCGGCAGCTGTCTCTCTGCTGGCTAGAAGGCCTTAGACCAGACATTTTTCTTGCGAGGGACATGGCCAACTGTGAAATTTCAAAATGTGTTACTGGCCCGAAGTTCTTAGGAAGTATTTAAGGTAGAGGAGAGCTGCAGCCTTGCAGGATATGAGTGGCACCTTTTCTTGGTGATGGGAGGTCTTTCCTGTCTGCCCTGCTCCTGGGAAGAAGCTGTGGGCTGTCAGGCCACTAAGATTCTGCACAGCAATTTTAAGAAAGTATTAAACATTGTAGAAATACAACTGGCAGGACCTGGCGGCGTGGCCTAGCGGCTAAAGTCCTTGCCTTGAACGCCCTGGGATCCCATATGGGCGCCGGTTCTAATCCCGGCAGCTCCACTTCCCATCCAGCTCCCTGCTTGTGGCCTAGGAAAGCAGTGGAGGACGGCCCAATGCTTTGGGACCCTGCACCTGTGTGGGAGACTTGGAAGAGGTTCCTGGTTCCCAGCTTCGGATCGGCGCAGCACCGGCCGTTGCGGCTCAGTTGGGGAGTGAATCATCGGATGGAAGATCTTCCTCTCTGTCTCTCCTCCTCTCTGTATATCCGGCTTTCCAATAAAAATGAATAAATCTTAAAAAAAAAAAAAAAGAAGTACAACTGGCTGAAGTCTGCAGATGAAGTGAATGTGTTGCCTTTTCAGGGTCCTGTTCACTGATGGAGGGCTGGGATTGGTGGGGGGGCATTGGTGGGGGGCATGGACTGTTCACTGATGGAGGGCTGGGATTGATGGGGGGGGCATTGGTGGGGGACATGGACTGTTCACTGATGGAGGGTGGGGGCACAGACAGGTTGGAGGGGTGGAGAGAGAGGTTAGATTAGGATGAGATGCTTTTAAAAAAAATTCATCAGAGAAATTTATCCTTCTTAACAATTTGGAATGAGCAAATAGAGTATAACATTTTCTAGAAATTGCAAAAATTTTAGTGTACGTTTTCCAGGTAATATTTCTCCTAATTAAAATAAAACATTTAGATTGGCAGCAGAGACTGCTGAGTCCAAGAAAGCATAGAGGGACATGAAGAAATGAAAAGTCCAATCCAAACAAGATGTTTCAGAAGTCATTTGTAAATCTTTTGTTGTTGAGATGGTATTTGCTAATTAACCCATCATGCAGTTTGACACACTTATATATTTACATTGAAAAACATCGGAACACTAATGTTGACAGTTGGTAGAAAAATCACTGAAGTCTTGCTCAGTGTTGTGAGAGGTTTTGAGAGGGTTTTCATGCATTGGTTTACTCTCCACATGGCCGCAGCTGCCAAAACTGAGCTGACTTGAAACCAGGAGCTGCTTCAGTCTCGCCACGTGGGTGTAGGGCCCAAGGACTCTGCTGCTTTCCCAGGGGGGTGATCAGGAAACTGGATGGAAGTAGAGGAGCCTGGACTAGAACTGGTGCCTATGTGTGGGATACTGGCGTGGGCAGTCGGAAGATTAACCAGCCACTGATTTTAGAAAAAGATTTATGTCTTAAAAGCAGAGTTTACAGAGAGGTGGGCGGGGGAGATTGAAAGAGAGAGGGAGAGAGATCTTGCACCACCAGTTCATTCCCTAAATGACTGCAAAGGCTGAAACTGGGCTAGTCCATAAAGCCAGAAAGCAGCAGCCTCTTCTGGGTCTCCCGCAGGGTTACAGGGGCTCAAACAGTTAAGCTGTCCTCTCCTGCTTTCCCAGGCCACTGGTAGGGAGCTGGATTGGAAGTGGAGCAGCTGGGACTAGAACTGACGCCCAAATGAGAGGCTAGCATATGAAGGTGGAGGGTTAGCCTGTTGAACCTTGGCACTGGCCCCTACGTGTTTTTTTATTTTATTTTTAAGATTTATTTATTTTTATTACAAAGTTAGATATACAGAGAGGAGGAGAGACAGAGAGGAAGATCTTCTGTCCAATGATTCACTCCACAGTGGCCTCAATGGCTGGTGCTGTGCTGAGTCTAAGCCGGGAACCAGGAACCTCTTCCGGGTTTCCCACGCGAGTGCAGGGTCCCAAAGCTTTGGGCCGTGCTTGACTGCTTTCCCAGGCCACAAGCAGGGAGCTGGATGGGAAGTGGGGCTGCCAGGATTTGAACCGGTGCCCATATGGGATCCCGGGGCTTTCAAGGGGAGGACTTTAGCTGCTAGGCCACGGCCTAGGTGTTTTGAAAGTAGAACAAAATAGAGTTGGCTGTGTTGTAGCTGGTACAGTGTCACATGTGAAGCTAGGATCCCACAGGGACACAGTTTGAGTCCTGTACTGCTGCGCTTCTGATCCAGCTCCCTGCCAATGGCCTTGGAGAAGCAGTAGATGATGCCCCAAGGTTTTGGGCCTCTCCTACCCAGCTTGGAGACTCTGAAGAAGCTCTTGGCTCCTGGCTTCACCCTAGCCCAGCTGTGACCTTTAGTGGCCATCTGGGGAGTAACTTTAACTTTTTTTTAAAAGATATATTTATTTTATTGGGAAGGCAGATGTACAGAGAGGAGAAGAGACAGAGAGGAAGATCTTCTGTCCAATGATTCACTCCCCAAGTGGCTGTAACAGCCGGTGCTGTGTTGATCTGCAGCCAGGAGCCAGGAACTTCTTTCTGGGTCTCCCACGCAGGTGCAGGGTCCCAAGGCTTTGGGCCGTCCTCGACTGCTTTCCCAGGCCACAGGCAGGGAGCTGGATGGGAAGTGGAGCTGCCGGGATTAGAACTGGCGCAGTCAAGGCGAGGACCTTAACCATTACGCTATCGCGCCGGGTCCAACTTTAACTTTTAAATAAAATAAATAGTTTTTTAAAACAGTAAAAAGAACCCCAATTGTGCTAGGTATTGTTTTAGTTGCTGGAGGTAAAGTGACAGATTCCCTATTTTCGTAGTAGTTATTCCGGTCAAAGATGACAAAACAAAACAGGCAGGTGACTTTTGAAGCTTCCACAGGCGAGGCCTGTCCATCCCTTGGAGCAGAGTTTCCCTGGTCTGTGGTAAGCGTGGGTTTCTTGCGCACCAATGGGATTTAGTGGGCATTGTTAGCAAGTTTTGGCTCATAGGTAGAATATAGAAGCTTAAAGAGAGTTTTCTGAGAGAAGGAGAAAACGTGCAAAAGAAAGACGGCGACTCGCCGACTCGTGCACCCAGTGTAAGGGAGATGGAGAGGGGCCTTCGACTCGGGCCATCGGTAAAGGAGATGGTGTGTGGGCGGACGCTGTCAGCATGCAAAGATCAGGCTGTGTAAAGCTGTGCGTGGTGCGTGGGACCTAGGTGCCAGGCTGTGTGCAGTGTGACTGCAGTGACTCTCACACACACATCGTCCTGTGGGAGGCAGAGGAACGAGGCTGGAACAAAAACATACCAGGTATTAGTGCTGATGTCTGGATGCAGGGCCGCTATGGTTTCTATGATTCCCCAAACACTACTGTGTTGGTTTGAATAACTGGATTATTAGAGGATCAACTCACTCTGAGAGAAAAGCAGAGAAACTGAGGCCTAGGGCCTTGGGAGCAGATTGTGGTGTCATAGCCAGCGAGCAGCGAGTCCAGGCTTCCTAGCCAAATCTCACTTGGAGACTTGACCTTCTGTTACACTGCAAGAATACTTTTTTCAAAAAAAGGCTTTGTTTTATTAAAATCTAGAGAGTGCATGGATAAATAGGTTGATCTTCCTTCCATTGGTTTCCTTCCCAAGTGATGCAGTGGCCTCCGCTGGGCCAGCCCAGAGCCCAGAGCCTGAAGCTGCATCTGTGGCCCCCATGGAACTGCGGGGGGGTGGAGGGCAAGCAGCTGGGCTGTCTTGGGTGTTCCAAAGTGTATTCTAGTCTTCCCTGGGTTGCAGGTGGAGCAGCCAGGACAGGAGGAGGTACTTGCTCACGGATGCCTGCATTTCAGGATGCCACCATATGCCATGGTGTCTGCCCTTCAGGAGTGATTTTTTGGTGGGGAGGCTTTAAAAATTTTTTTGGACCCAGCACAATGGCTCTGGTTAAATCCTTGCCTTGTAAGTACTGGATCCCATATGGGTATTAGTTTGTGTCCTGGCTGTTCTACTTCCCATTCCGATCCCTGTTGGTGGCCCAAAGCCTTGGGACCCTGCACCCACATGGGAGACCTGGGAAAAAAGCTCCTGGCTTTGGATTGGCTCAACTCTAGTAGTTGCAGCCATTTGGGGGAATGAACCAGTGGATAGAAGATCTTTCTCTTTGTTTCTTCTCTCTGTAAATCTGATCTGCCTTCCAATGAAAATAAACATTAATATTGTTTACAACGCCATTCCTTAATTGGAATCTGTGATAATTTGGTGACTGCTGAACAACCTGGGAGGTTGAGGATGTGTGTTTGCAAAGGGCTAGGGAGTTCTGAGAAGTTTGGCCAGGAGTGAAGAAGTATGGGTTGTAGCCAAGAAGGGGGTAATTACGTTAACTGGTTACAGCATAGCCGTGGTATTCTAGAAATATTGTTTTAAGATGGTAAATATGACAGTTGCACTCAGGTTTTTGGTATAAAATGAGGTGGTGATGTAACCCATTTCAGAAATAAAAGCATTTTAAATTTAGGTATTAATTAGAAAATACTTGTAAAGATTTTAAAGAATGTGGTGGGAAGAGAGAGCTTTTCAAATCAAAGTCTTTATGCCATTAATCGTTCAAAGAGCACTCAATGCTAAAGATGGCCAGTTAGATCTGTTTCACAGGTCTGGTTCTCCACGAAGCAAATGAGCTTTTTTTAGTTTTTTTTTTTTTTTTAAATGGTTGGTTTATATGTAACTGTTGAGCTTCACAGCAGCAAAACAGAATGTGTACCCTGTGCATTTCAGTGATTGCTTAGGTCAGAAGGCCTCCCGATACTGTAGGCTGCTGCTGTGGGCCCAGCACACGCTCCCTGCTGCTGTGGGCCCAGCATGCACTCCCCACGTTGCCTACCAGCAGTTGAGAAGCAGTGGTTTGGAACAGGTGTTAGCTCAACTGTCTCTTGGTTTTGAGCCAGGTAGCAGTGGTGACTTTTCTGATTGGTCTTGTGGAGTTCTCAGTGGGGCCAGTGACGGCTTCCCACAGGCAGAAATGCCAACGCTTACGGAGCAGATGATAACAGGATTCTTTCTGTATGGTGGTGGGAAAATCAGGATGATTTATCATCTGAAAAATTTTGTTATTTTACTCATGAACCTTTTATCAATTTAAACATCTTAAAAATGTCAAAAGTGGGTAACAAAGCAAGGAGTTCAGAAAGTTTGTGGAAAATTTTAATTAAAAAATAAAAGGTTTTTGTGGAAAAAAATATTGAACTCCATCATGAAGGGCCTTTAGAAAGTTTATGGAGCATGGGTAGCGTAAAGAAGCCGTGGATTTTTACTTATTTTTTACACAAAAATGTATTTCAATTTTAGTTTTCCACAGACATTCTGAAATACCTTCTTTAATGATATAATTATTATATGGTGAACCTTCTGTAAATTTTTTCTATTGCCAAGCAACCAAAAGCAAGACAAAACTTTGATACTCCTCCCCAATCTGGATTATTTTTTCTGGTACAGATATTCTTTTCGAAGGAATTGAGTAATTTTTTAAAAAAATATTATTTATTTGAAAGGTAGAACTACAGAGAGAGAGAGAGAGATCTTGCATCTATTGCATTTCACTGAGAGCCACAGTGGCTGGAGTCAGCTGATTTGATGTGCTGTGCCCATATGGGATACCAGCACTGCAGACAGTGGCTTTACAAGCTGTGCCATATCCTGACTCCAAGGAATTAAAAAAGAAAGTGTTTATTTGTTTGAATGATGGAGTAATGAGGGTGGAGAGAGAAAAAGATGGAGAGAGTGAAGTTGCAGCTCTTCCAGTCGCTGCTTCTCTCCCCAAGTTCTCAGGGAAGCCAGGGGCTGGAACTCCGCCTGAGCCTCCCGTTTGGGTTAGTTTGCCACACATTTGGACCATCTGCTGTTGCTTTCCCACGTACGCAGAAGGGAGCTGGATTGGAAGCTGTACAGCTGGACCAGGTCTCTGGTGTGGGATGGCTGTTACAGGCTGGTCTTGGAATCAAGAACAGTAAGTCTTTTATTATTTTTGGTTAAACATTTTTCTGTTTATTTGATTAGTAGAATGAGTACTTTGCTTCAGTTAAATGTTTCAAACATTGCCCAGAAATGTCAGAAATGCCCATGGTAGGCAGAAGATGTGTGCGTCTATCAGTTGACCAAAATTATATTTTAAAAACAACACCAAAACACGTCTGTCTGCATCAGATGGTTTGAATAGCATGTATTTTTGAACATTGCTTACTTTTCTTTTGGTTTTCACTGTTTAGACCTTAGTGGTTTTGAGGGATATTTTAATAAATAGGAAAGTCACGTGAGGAGTTCCCGCGTGTGTGTGTGTGTACACAGTCTTGGGCCGTGTGCCCAGGAGGCAGTGTCTCCTGGGTCGGGGGCACTGCTCAGCGCGTGGACAGAGTAGGTGGCGTGCTCGCCGCCACTGTGTGCTGTGGATGAGAAAGCACACAGTGCTGGGATGCGCCGTGATTACAACAGTTCTGGTTGCTTTTTGAGTTTGGCTAACAGATTTGAGTTGATTACATAAACTTTATCATCCAGTAAGTAATAGTTTATTTATTTAATGTAACACAATCAGACGTTGAAACTGGGCGGAACTACAGAGTTGGTGTGTCCGCTCCTCATTCTGTTTTCCCTGGGGTTGGCGCCCTGTGTGAGTGTGGTATGCTGCTGTTGATGAGCCAATTTTGATGTGTTATTTATGACTAAAGCCTGCAGTTTCTAGCAAACATTACACTGTGTATTGTGCGTTTTTAAAAGATTTATTTATTTTTATTTGAAAGGCAGATTTACAGAGAGAGAAGGAAAGAGAAATCTTC